>NW_027039242.1:0-51460 GCF_034236695.1 Oncorhynchus nerka | reverse complement strand
CTGTATTCTATACATTCTACTGCATCTTGCCTATGCCGCACGGCCATTGCTCATCCATAGTCTTATTCATCCCTTTACATTTGTATGTATAAGGTAGTTGTTGTGAATTTGTTAGATTACTTGTTAGATATTACTGCATAGTCGGGAACTAGAAGCACAAGAATTTCGCTACATTCGCATTAACATCTGCTAACCATGTGTATGTGACCAATACAATTTGATTTGACATACTGTCCATAACGTCTATACATCCCATCACATATACCAGTGGAGGCTGCTGAGGGGAGGACGGCTCATAATAACGTCTATACATCCCATCACATATACCAGTGGAGGCTGCTGAGGGGAGGACGGCTCATAATAACGTCTATACATCCCATCACATATACCAGTGGAGGCTGCTGAGGGGAGGACGGCTCATAATAACGTCTATACATCCCATCACATATACCAGTGGAGGCTGCTGAGGGGAGGACGGCTCATAATAACGTCTATACATCCCATCACATATACCAGTGGAGGCTGCTGAGGGCTGCTGAGGGAGGCTCATAATAACGTCTATACATCCCATCACGTATACCAGTGGAGGCTGCTGAGGGGAGGACGGCTCATAATAACGTCTATACATCCCATCACGTATACCAGTGGCTGCTGAGGGGAGGACGGCTCATAATAACGTCTATACATCCCATCACGTATACCAGTGGAGGCTGCTGAGGGGAGGACGGCTCATAATAACGTCTATACATCCCATCACGTATACCAGTGGAGGCTGCTGAGGGGAGGACGGCTCATAATAACGTCTATACATCCCATCACGTATACCGGTGGAGGCTGCTGAGGGGAGGACGGCTCATAATAACGTCTATACATCCCATCACGTATACCGGTGGAGGCTGCTGAGGGGAGGACGGCTCATAATAACGTCTATACATCCCATCACATATACCTGTGGAGGCTGCTGAGGGGAGGACGGCTCATAATAACGTCTATACATCCCATCACATATACCGGTGGAGGCTGCTGAGGGGAGGACGGCTCATAATAACGTCTATACATCCCATCACATATACCGGTGGAGGCTGCTGAGGGGAGGACGGCTCATAATAACGTCTATACATCCCATCACATATACCGGTGGAGGCTGCTGAGGGGAGGACGGCTCATAATAACGTCTATACATCCCATCACATATACCGGTGGAGGCTGCTGAGGGGAGGACGGCTCATAATAACGTCTATACATCCCATCACATATACCGGTGGAGGCTGCTGAGGGGAGGACGGCTCATAATAACGGCTGAAATGGAGCAGATAGAATGGCACAAGACACATGGAAACCATGGAAACCATGTGTTTGATACCATTCCACCGATTCCGCTCCAGTCATTACCATGAGCCCGTCCTCCCCAATTCAGGTGCCACCAACCTCCTGTGACATATACACATACATGCATTTATATTATTTATTCTCCGGACTCCAACATTGCTCGTACTAATATTTATATATTTATTGATTCTATTTGTTTTCTTTTAGATGTGTGTGTGTGTGTGTGTGTGTGTATTGTTAGATATTACTGCACTGTAAGAGGACCTGTCACGTCCTGACCATAGAGAGCTCCTATTTTCTATGGTCGAGTAGGTCAGGGGGTGACTGTTTTTTTTCTAGTTATTATTTTCTATGTGGGGTTCTAGTTTAGTTTTTCTATGTTTGGGTGTTTGGTATGATTCCCAATTCGAGGCAGCTGGCTATCGTTGTCTCTAATTGGGGATCATATTAAGTAGTATTTTTCCACCTGTGTTTTATGGGATATTGTTTTGAGATAGTGTGTATTTTGAGTTATTTTCTGTAGTCACTGTTAGTTTATTGTTTATTTGTTTATGCCTCTGCTTAGTTGCACTTTTAAATAAATATTATGTGGAACTCAACATCTCTGTAGTCACTGTTAGTTTATTGTTTTATTTGTTTATGCCTCTGACTTTAGTTGTGTTACCTTTTTAAAATAAATATCCCAGACTATTGTGGAACTCAATTTAACAATTAAGTCCCAGACTTTATTGTGTGTTATCCTCCATGATTTAACAATGTCCGTTATCCTCCATGAAATGGAAATAAGTCCCAGACTGTATTGTGTGTTATCCTCCATGATTTAACAATGGAAATAAGTCCCAGACTGTATTGTGTGTTATCCTCCATGATTTAACAATGGAAATAAGTCCCAGACTGTATTGTGTGTTATCCTCCATGATTTAACAATGGAAATAAGTCCCAGACTCCTCCATGATTTAACAATGGAAATAAGTCCCAGACTGCAAGTGTATTGTGTGTTATCCTCCATGATTTTACTCAAGCATGTATGGCTTTTTCAAGTGCTTTGTGTGCTTGTTTTTCAAAATGCATAAACGTAACTAAGTTGGAGCTAGGAACACAAGACTTTCGCTACACCCGCAATAACATCTGATAAATATGTGTATGCGACCAATACAATTAGATTTGATATGATGAGGGAAAGTTTTACCTCAGTGTCTCCAATTTACTTTGTGGATTCTCAAGTCCAGCACAGATGAATCTCACTCCTGAATCCTGGAGTTCATTTCCTCCCAGGTCTAGCTCTCTCAAACTTGAGGTGTTTGAACTGAGAGTTGAAGCCATCACCTCACAGGATTTCTCAGTTAGGTTGCAATCATTCAACCTGGAGAGATGATGCGGCTTAGTAACCCACACAAATCTATAACTACATTTACAACATGAAGAATGTACATCTTCATATTTACAACATCCACTTCACTTTGCAGTGGAGACAGTCACAAAGTCACTCACTTCAATGTCTCCAGTTTACAGTGTGGATCCTCCAGTCCAGCAGAGAGCAGCTTCACTCCTGAATCCTGGAGTTTATTGCCACTCATGTCCAGCACTCTCAGACAGCATGAGTTTGATTTGAGAACAGAAGCTATTGCATCACAGCTTTTCTTGGTAAGTTTACATTCGTTCAGACTGTGGAAAAAAAGTTGCATCTCAAGAAACACAGGTGACAACAAAAGAATCTCCCCTTAAGGACTGAGTTGTCAGCCTAAATGGTAATGCAAACGGATGTTCATTATTATGTTACATTAGCATGCTGTCTGGAATGTAATTTGACTAAGCACTCACAGGGCTGTTCTAGAGGATCTGACAACTGGGAGAAGTTTGAGAAGAGCCGCATCTGATCTGATGTATTTCTTCAGGTCAAACACATCCAGCTTCTCGGAGGTCAGCAACATGAAGACCAGAGCTGACCACTGTCCAGATGAGAGTTTAGATTTTGAGAGACTTCCTGATCTCAGGTAGCTTTGGATCTCTTCCACTAGAGAATGATCATTCAGTTCATTCAGACAGTGGAACAGATTGATACACCTCTCCAGAGGGAGGTTCTTCCTGATCTTCTCCTTGATGTACTTGACTGTTTTCTTGTTGCTCTGTGATCTGCTTCCTGTCTGTGTCAGTAGGCCTTTTAGGAGATGCTGATTGGACTGCAGTGAAAGGCCTAGAAGGAAGCGGAGGAAAAGGTCCAGCTGGCCATTTTCAAACTGCAAGGCCTTGTTCACTGCATCTTGGTATAGTTTGTTTTTGCGGAGGGATCTCTCTTTAGCCATCAGATTGTTGTTGTCGTTAGTGAACACGAGGAACACATATAGTGCAGCCAGAAACTCCTGGATACTCAGATGTACAAAGCAGTACACCTTCATTTGGTTAAGCCCAGACTCTTTTCTGAAGATCTGAGTGCACACTCCAGAGTACACAGACGCATCCTTGATGTCAATGCCACACTCTCTCAGGTCGTCCTCATAGAATATCAGATGACCTTTTTCTAGCTGTTGAAAAGCCAATTTTCCCAGTGACAAAATCATCTCTTTATCCCAGTAAAAATCGTTGGAAGGCTTTACAGGATATTTCTGACTCCTCAGTTTTGACTGGAAGATCATGAGGTGAGCGTACATTTGAGTCAGATTCTTGGGGATCTCTCGACTCTCTGTTTCAGTTAATAGTCTCTCTAGGACAGTGGCTGAAATCCAACAGAACACTGGAATGTAGCACATGATGTGGAGGCTCCTTGATGTCTTTATGTGTGAGATGATTCTGCTGGCCAGGTCCTCCTCACCGATTCTCTTCCTGAAGTATTCCTCCTTCTGTAGGTCATTGAACCCTCGTACCTCTGTCACCTGGTCAACACACTCAGGAGGGATCTGATTGGCTGCTGTCGGTCGAGATGTTATCCAAATGTGAGCAGAGGGAAGCAGATTCCCTTTGATGAGGTTTGTCAGCAGAACTTCCACTGAAGTTGACTCTGTGACATCACAGCAGATCTTATTATTCTGGAAGTCCAGAGGAAGGCGACATTCATCCAGACCATCAAAAACAATCACAATATTTTTGTTTTCTGAGATTTCTGATACTTTTGTTTCTTTAAAGGAGTGATGAAGTAGTTCTATCAGACTTAGATTTTTATCTCTCATCAAGTTCAGATCCCGAAAAGGAAGTGGGAAGATGATCTGGATGTCTTGATTTGCTTTTCCTTCAGTCCAGTCCAACATGAACTTCAGCACAGACACTGTTTTTCCAATGCCAGCAACTCCCTTTGTCAGCACTGTTCTGATAGGCTTGTCTTGTCCAGGTAAGGGTTTGAAGATGTCATTGAGTTGGATTGATGTCTCTTGTTCTACTGGAAACCTGCATGCTGTCTCAATCTGTCTTACCTCATGTTCATAATTAACCTCTCCACTTCCACCTTGTGTGATGTAGAGCTCTGTGTAGATGTTGTTAAGAGGTGTTTTTTTGGCTTGATCCTCAATGCCTTCAAATAAAGAATATGCCCTATTCTTCAAGTAGGATTTCATTTCTGTCTTAGTGGAAACAGTGTTGTACCTATGTGTGGAAAAAAAGATGTTCATTGTTGAATTTAATTATATTTGTTTGGGTAAAAAAATATAAAATATGAACTCTAACCTGAATGTGATTAATGATGAAACAGTACATGGTTTGACATCCTACAGTTAGCTCGGCTAAGTGAAAATTAAGCCACAAAATATGGTGCAATTACTGAGAGACAATGCACTCTGCACTCCTGATAGTTACACTTAACATTGGGTCCAGTCTCACTATTATAGTCATCATATTATTATTTTATTTACATTTCTAGTATAAAGTCAGACTGAATGATGTCCTGTAGACATTTAAAATCCTATAAGAAGCTAAATGAGGCATTCTGAATGATGAACTGGAGGCTATTATCTGGAAATGCACAGAGTAAAGGTACTAGATGTCATCAGACATTTATGGTGAAATAAACTAGAAAACAGGTAGGATGCAGTGCAAACTGCGATCACTCACACTCTGTCATCAGTAGGGACTCTGGGTTGGTGATCCATTGACTGGTCATTCTCCTCAGAGATACTGCTGGGTAGAAATGAGCACAGAGAGCAATAACATCAGTCTTCATCTATACAGAAGATGGTAAATAAAAGGAAAAGCCATCATCAAACACCATGTTATTTCTCAGGTCTCACCTTTGCCCAGTGGATAATTCTCCATCACTGAAGAGAATATTTAGTCCCAATGACTTGTCACTCTTCATTGAGACACAGCCAGGTACAGGTGAGACTAGTCGGTCTGTCTTGATCCTGTTAAAAGCCACAGGAGCAGAAATAATTAACCTTCCCTCAGAACCCCCACAGAAGAAACCAGAAAAAGCATAATATATCGGAAGCACAAGGTCTCACCTTTGTTCAGTGGAAAAGTCTCCCTCCCTGAAGTGAATAGGAGGTAGCATAGACCTGTCACTCTTCATGGAGACACAGCTAGGTACAGGTGAGACTGGTCTGTGTGTCTTGATCCTGTGTAAAGCAGGATGTGAGTTTACAACATACACTCCAAAAGGGTTCTTCGGCTGTCCCCATAGGAGAACCCTTTGAAGAACCCTCTAACCGATTTTGGTTACAGGTAGAACACTTTTGGGTTCATTGTAGAACCTCTGTGGAAAGGGTTCTGCATGGAACCCCAAAATGTTCTACCTGGAATCACAAAGGGTTCTCCTATGGGGACAGCTGAAGAGCACCTTTTCTCTAAGTGAGTAGGAGAGTTTGAACACATCTCAGATTCTTGTAACTGTCCTTGTTATGGTTACTTATATTTGTCATCAGTCTAAATGCTCATAACAACTAGTTACAGGTTAGTTAGATATTACATGTGTCTCCAACAAAATGTCTGATTCACTTGATCTATTGTATGAAATAAAGACAAATCATAACAATACTGACTTGTTAGATAGTTGTTACAAACTCTCAACTCCTTCACACCTATTTGATGATCTTACCTCTTAAGTTCACTATTAGTGTCCTGTTCTGTAGGAAAACTCCTTTTAGGGGACAACGCTCCCTCACTCCCTGACAAACTCACTCCAGAAGCAATGACTTCTTCTTCAGTCTTTTTACAGATACTAGAAGGAGTGCCTCCCCTCTCTTCTTTCTCCCCAGAGAGACTCATTCTAGAGGGAGTGCTTTTCTCCTATTTCTCACCAGAGAGACTCATTCTAGAGGGAGTGCTTTTCTCCTATTTCTCACCAGAGAGACTCATTTTGACTCCTTGTAGACCCTGTTATATAAGGAGGTGGAGCTTCTTTGTCAACAAGAGTCTTTCAACATCCAACTGTCATTTGGCAGAAGCATTCTGCAAATAAGCATTTATCTTTGTTTATGATTTCATTATAGGACAACAAAGCAAAACATGGAGCAACGACTTTGATGCTGATAGCCTGAGGAAACCTAAGGAGAGAATATTCCAGAAAATATATCAGTTTTGAATCCCAGCCCGAGTGAAATGTAAGTTAAACTTACCTCAGTGTCTCCAATTTACATAGCAGATTCCAGGGGTGCCACTTTTGTTTTAGAAGTGGTGGGGACATAACCTGGTGAGGGTCTGGGGGAGGATGCCCAATTTTTTTGGCCATCTAAAACTAATTTCCTGCATTTTTACAAAATCCAATATGCTGTCTCTATTTAGAACAAAAAGTCATCAAGCTAATAAGTAAGAGATCATTATTACATATGTTTAAAAGACTGACTGAACAAAGGTTCAATAATACATATTGTGTTGCACCTTTAACCAAGAGCCTAACAAATGAACAACTCTTACAGATATACAACAACAACAAATCCTCTATCAGATACCAGCCATCAGCCAGACCAGCCAGCCAGACCGACCAGCCAGACCGACCAGCAGATCGACCAGCCAGACCGACCAGCCAGACCGACCAGCAGATCGACCAGCCAGACCGACCAGCCAGACCGACCAGCCAGACCGACCAGCCAGACCGACCAGCCAGACCGACCAGCCAGACCGACCAGCCAGACCGACCAGCAGATCGACCAGCCAGACCGACCAGCAGACCGACCAGCCAGACCGACCAGCAGACCGACCAGCCAGACCAGCCAGCCAACCAGACCGACCAGCCAGACCGACCAGCCAGACCGACCAGCCAGACCAGCCAGCCAACCAGACCGACCAGCCAGACCGACCAGCCAGACCGACCAGCAGATCGACCAGCCAGACCGACCAGCAGACCGACCAGCCAGACCGACCAGCAGACCGACCAGCCAGACCAGCCAGCCAACCAGACCGACCAACCAGACCGACCAGCCAGACCAGCCAGCCAACCAGATCGACCAGCCAGACCGACCAGCAGACCGACCAGCCAGACCGACCAGCCAGACCGACCAGCCAGACCGACCAGCAGACCGACCAGCCAGACCAGCCAGCCAACCAGACCGACCAGCTAGACCGACCAGCCGACCGACCAGCCAGACCGACCAGCCAGCCAGCCCGACCAGCCAGCCCGACCGACCAGCCAGCCCGACCAGCCAGACCGACCAGCCAGCCAGACCGACCAGCCAGACGGACCAGCCAGCCTGAGCCACCTGCACGCCTGACCCCCACTTGTCTAGTCAATAACTCAACTCTCCCAAAACAATTTCCTTCCCAGTTCACACCTTACATTTCTTTAATTCCCAAGGGAAAGGTTTGGAAACAAAAAACTAAAACAAAAAACCCCACATACACCTCAAATATACATTAACACACAGAAACAGCCAATCCTCCATATAATTAATCGCATAGGACTAATAGTACTGTAGAGCTATTTTTATTTGCACACAATATAGCTGGGTCACCCCGACCTGACCCTAGGGGTCCACCACCCTGCAGCGTCCCAACCCAACACATCCCACTCAGCTTTAGGATCTAAGTGAAACATTCATTATTGGTTTTCGGGTGTGTTAGGCCAGAGTGACAACCCACAGGACGGCAGACCCCCAGGGCCAGGACTGAGCAGGCCCCCAGGGCCAGGACTGAGCAGACCCGCAGGGCCAGGACTGAGCAGACCCCCAGGGCCAGGACTGAGCAGACCCCCGGGGCCAGGACTGAGCAGACCCCCAGGGCCAGGACTGAGCAGACCCCCAGGGCCAGGACTGAGCAGCTAGGGATTTCCTGAATACGTATTTCTCTTCATGTGGCATGTTTTCACTACAGACCCCTTTAGTCGTACTGTATTCCATATAAGGCATTCAGATCTTATGAACGTTGCCCAGTATACCCTTAACTGGTAATAAATACAATCTAGTGATACATAACTTGACATTGTGGGAGGATAACCAACCTTCCAATTAATGGCAATGCATTTCTTAGCCGCTATAAAATGCTAGGTTACACAGTCTCTTCTGATAACGGTCTCCAGTATCAACATTTCCAAGCAAACAAAATCAGGGATAAGGGAGAATCTGTAGACATGCTGAGATAAAGAACATACTCTTTGCCAGAATTCATCCAGCCTTCACAAGACCATAACATATGCAGATATGTCTCCTTTCGTGTTTTACACCTCCAGCAGAGGAATTACACTGGCATATAGTACATTCTATGGATGGTCTTAAACTGCACTAACTTATGTCTGAGATGATATGAACCTAACTGGGCATTCACATACAGTGGGGCAAAAAAGTATTTAGTCAGCCACCAATTGTGCAAGTTCTCCCACTTAAAAAGATGAGAGAGGCCTATAATTTTCATCATAGGTACACTTCAACTATGACAGACAAAATGAGAAAAATAATCCAGAAAATCACATTGTAGGATTTTTAATGAATTTATTTGTGTCATCGGGAAAAGCCTTTATCAACACTTGATTAACGATGGAAATCAACTTGAGGTTTGTCAGACTGCCTTAAAATATAATCTGGCTTGTCCAGTGTTTGCTGCACAGAGAGAACAAAGTATTGTATCTGCACTAATTCACCTCACCTTTGTCACCAACTAGTCTTCCCTGGCTGCCTGACACTGCTGAGACCCCTGTCACTGTCTGATCTGTGGTGGCATATTTCAGCTTTACCAAATGAGGAGCGTTACAAACTACACACCAGTCAGAGTAATACTTAAACTACATCTTTAATAATAATAAGCTTTGCAATAGCATTTCACTTTCAACAATTCCCTATTTCTAATGAACCGTTGAGAAGTACCACCAGAAAATGACAAAGATCTTTTATAGCCAAGATACACCCCTCTCAACTTACACTGACGAACCACAGATCTTAGGAACAAGCACAGAGCAGTTCTCTTTCCAAGGAAATTAACTTCCTGAATAGGCCTGTGATTAGAGAACAGGGTTTTGTTCTTTCTGGATTCCATTAGAATGACATCACAGAGGAAGGGACAGGACAACAACTCTTACAATTCCAACTACTGAATCATGCAAGACACTGTTCGTAATTATACAACTACCTTTGTTGCCAACGTGGAGATGCTGAAATAATTGTTTTGCCCGTTCTACAGAAGTCTATATCGGTTACCTAATACAGGAGTAGTAAAGGCCCAGTCCACTACATTAGTGAAAATAATATATGTACAAAAACATACATAGATTGCTGCAGCACCCCTACTTCCTGTCGCTATGTCTACCTATCTTCTGTCTAATGCAAATCATTTTCCAAACTACAATGGGCTGAAGTTTGTCTGTTGTGCGCATTTCCACCTGATGTCCCTAATTGACTCCATTTTCAAGTTAACGCTTTTTAGGTGCTCTTTCCCACGAAAACACCGGTGATCAGGTTCAACAAGTCTGTCAACCTCCAACTTCTCACAGTTATTGTTTTCAACCGTCCAAGACGGGGGGAGGGGAAGGTGCTTCCCAAACTGTTCACTAAGCACTACTGCTATAGGACAACACCCATGAAAACATTTGGCAGCACAAAGACTCAAGTTACTGCCAACCATCAACATTAAAACTGCTTTCAGAGGGCATAACCTTTCTAACCTTTCTATCAAAATAAACCATTTGCAACGGAAATTAACATCAGTTCTTGTAGGACAAGTTTAGGCAGGCATATCCAGGCTACTTCCCCATTTCCCCCATTACTCCATTACAAGATATTGTCCACTTACTGAACTACGCTATGGAAATGTACACCGGTGTACACACACACACACCATTCAAATGATTTTAAAAGTGCCATCTATTCTCCCTTCATTTAAGTAGCCTAATCACTGATTGGATCTGATTGTAGAAGTGAATGGAGCCTTTTTGTCCAATTATGTCAAATCAGTGATTCTGTGAAGGAATAAGAACCAGGCTGAAATACCCAGTTGTAGTCTTCTACTACCAAGTTTCATTTTCACTTGGCTTTTGGAACAAACAATTAACAAACATGAGAAATTCAGAAAATGTAGATTTGGCAAATCCATATGAAAATACAATGTGAGAGGCAGGACACTTTATAACAAGGCAACAGTAAGCAGGTTGTCCCCAACGAATGATGCAGTACCCCCCACACACACACACACACAGAGCAGTAAGGAGCTGCTGAGACTGCATGTCTCTCTGCTTTACTGACCAACCAGAAGACCCACAATGAGATGTTCATTGTCTTTCTGTGAAAAGGTCAGACTGTCATTGTCCTTATAAAAGGAGGTATTTTTTACTAAGCTAACAGAACACACTGAACTACAGTCAATATGTATAGACATGATGGATATAACATGATGTCATTATAAAAGGAGGGCTTTTTACTAAGCTAACGGAACACACACTACACTGACACGCAACAGAAACAGCACACATCAACCAACATCAGACTACATTTACATATATTTACATTTTAATCAAATCAAGGACTTGGATCTGAGGCCAGTGCTCCATAGTATCTTAGTGAGCTTTCAATAACGAAGCCTGGGAAGGAACGAAGTCGTCGCTCTAAGTCCTCATACAGCAGCATAGACATATAGGGGTCGTATTCACTAGACATCAAAGAGAAGAACACGGAACAAAACGGGCAGGAACCACCTGAACTTATCCAATAAGAAACTAGCATGTGTTGAATATGACTCAGTGTCTGGATGTCTACAATGGCTTACTGATCACTATATCAGTGTGCTCATGAACCTGATCAGTAAAACTCACCGCAGTGTCTCCAGTGTATAGAGGGGATCCTCTTGTACAGAAGAGAGCAGCTTTACTCCAGAGACTCCTGGAGTATTTCCACTCAGGTCCAGCTCCTTCAGGTGGGAGGGGTTTGACCTCAGAGCTGAAGCCAGAGAAGCACAGCCTTTCCCTGTGATGCTGCAGCCTGACAGCCTGTGGACCAAGGCCCTATTATGACATCAGAGACCAAGGCCCTATTATGATATTAGAGACCAAGGCCCTATTATGACATCAGAGACCAAGGCCCTATTATGACATTAGAGACCAAGGCCCTATTATGATATTAGAGACCAAGGCCCTATTATGACATCAGAGACCAAGGCCCTATTATGACATCAGAGACCAAGGCCCTATTATGATATTAGAGACCAAGGCCCTATTATGATATTAGAGACCAAGGCCCTATTATGACATCAGAGACCAAGGCCCTATTATGACATCAGAGACCAAGGCCCTATTATGATATTAGAGACCAAGGCCCTATTATGACATCAGAGACCAAGGCCCTATTATGATATTAGAGACCAAGGCCCTATTATGATATTAGAGACCAAGGCCCTATTATGACATCAGAGACCAAGGCCCTATTATGACATCAGAGACCAAGGCCCTATTATGACATCAGAGACCAAGGCCCTATTATGACATCAGAGACCAAGGCAGGAATTGAATCAGCAGTGCACTGGAAAGCTGACAATGCTGACAATATGTTTCCATTGTTTGTGGAAATCTCATTCAATCTAAATGTAGCGCATCTCGACTCAAGCATTACCTTTGAAAGTCACACTGTCAGTTGTCCAGTGCACTGCCTTGGATAAAATCCAGGACCAGTGAAATGTAAGTTAAACTCCATGAGGGTTGCCTTACCTCAGTGTCTCCAATTTACACTGTGGATTCTCAAGTCCAGCACAGATGAATCTCACTCCTGAATCCTGGAGTTTCTTTTCTCCCAGGTCAAGCTCTCTCAAACTTGAGTGTCACACCCTGACCATAGTTTTCTTTGTATGTTTCTATGTTTTGTTTGTTCAGGGTGTGATCTGAGTGGGCATTCTATGTTGTGTGTCTAGTTTGTCTGTTTCTGTGTTTGGCCTGATATGGTTCTCAATCAGAGGCAGGTGTTAGTCATTGTCTCTGATTGGGAACCATATTTAGGTAGCCTGTTTGGTGTTGGGTTTTGTGGGTGATTGTCTCCTGTGTCAGTGCCACACGGGACTGGTTTGGGTTTACACGTTTGTTGTTTTTGTAGTTTATTCATGTATAGTTTTCTTATTAAAAACAAACATGAATTTCAACCACGCTGCATTTTGGTCCTCCTCTCCTTCGACAGAAGAATCCCGTTACATTGAGCTGAGAGTTGAAGCCAGCATTCATTCAACCTGGAGGGGGATGATGCAAATAAGTAATCCACACAAATCTATAACTAAATTAACCAGGTTTCCATCCAACCTTTTTATGTGTGCAAAGTACATTTTGGATAAAAAATGTCATGACAGGCCAGATGGAAACAGCAAATTTGTTGGTAAACCTTCCAAATGTCGACAAAACAAAATATGCTAATCTCCCGAGTGGCGCAGAGGTCTAAGCCACTGCATCGCAGTGCTAGAGGAGTGACTACAGATCCGGGTTCGATCCGGTTGTAGACCAATGAGACGGCGCACAATTGGCACAGCATCGTCCGGGTTAGGGAAGGGTTTGGCCTGCTGGGATGTCCTTGTCCCATCGCGCTCTACTGACAATTTGTGACGGCCAGGCGCATGAACGCTGACTTCGGTCACTGAGCTGTACGGTGTTTCCTCCGACACATTCAAATCAAATCGTTATTTGTCACACGTGCCGAATACAACAGGTGTAGACCTTACAGTGAAATGCTTACAAGCCCTTAACTAACAATGCAGTTGTAAGAAAAATGTGTGTTAAGGAAAGAAATTAGTAAGTAAAAAATAAGAAATAAAGTTACAAATAAGGAATGAGCAGCAGTAAAATAACAGTAGTCAGGCTATATACAGGGTTACTATACTATATACAGGGTACAGAGTCAATCAATGTGCGGGGTGAGGTAATTGAGGTAATATAGATAATAAACAGAGAGTAGCAGCATCGTAAAAGGGGGGCAATGCAAATAGTCCGGGTAGCCATTTGATTAGCTGTTCAGGAGTCTTATGGCCTGGGGGTAGAAGTTGTTAAGAAGCCTTTTGAACCTAGACTTGGTGCTCTGGTAGTACTAGCTGTGCAGTAGCAGAGAGCGCAGTCTATGACTAGGATGGCTTTAATTTAAAAAATATATATCTTTCATACGAATCCTAACCTTGTGACCCATTCCACACATCTGTTGTTTGTCATGTAGACTAAGGGGGTGTATATTTGCTATAAAAGTTATTTGTATCGTTTGTCTAGAGGTTTGTGGTTTGTTGACCAGCAATCGTTATTGCTAAGCACTCACATCATTAACTTGTGTGTGGTGTGACATGCTTTCCTTATTAATAAGTGAATAAAGATTTAGTTTAAGTATAACTCTGACTTGTGTGATAAGTTTGTCTCTCCTCATTTGATAGTAAAGAAATGAACCACCACAATAGTGGTCTCCCGAGTGGCACAGCGGTCTAAGCCACTGCATCAATAAACTCTCAATTTAATAAATAAAATAAAATTTTGAGAATAAAGTTGCAGTTATATTTAATGATTAAAATAGGGGATTTTGTTAATTGCATGTCTACCTTGTTGCCTGTTGCTGTGTCTGCGCCACTGTTGGAATACCTGAGTTAGATGATCTGGTGAAACTATACTTCAGAATTGGCTTCAGTAACAAGGAAATCCTTGCTCTTTTACCACATAATAACCATCATATTATAAATATTAGGACCAGGAAGAGGTTGTACCACCGATTATTTTCAGAAGGAGAACCCATGGTTACATACAGTATTAGGTAGAGACGGACAGGCTGTGTGTGTATGCAGGTGTGTGTGTATGCAGGTGTGTGTGTGTGTGTGTATGCAGGTGTGTGTGTGGGTGGTGAAAAGTAGGGGAAAAACAAAACAAATGGCCATCAATCTAACGATCTAACACACTTGTTTGAACAGGCGTCACTGCACACTCACGTTTATCAATCAACTGATCTAAAAACTCACACACACACATCCCAAGTTTCCCCCTGGCAATTTCATACTATCATACACTCTTCTAACGGCCAAAGTGCGGTATGAGCACAAACAAAAATCATTCTCGTCTCTGAATGTGAAGAGAACTGGGGTTGAGTCCCTGTCAGTCTGCTGTCCCAATTTCACTACAACGTTCTGCTGAGTAGTTTAGGACAAAACTTCTGTGCATAATAGCAACTATTAATGACCTTATCCATGGTGCTTTACTAAGAGTAGTATTTATTTCCCCCATATGGCAACTATCCTTCTAACGACTATAGGCCAGTAGGCTATATGAGCACAGCTATTAAAACACATGATCTTAGGATCCTGGAGACCGGAGGCTGTGTGTGTGTATGTGTCCCATGTCAAGCTGCTCTCCAAATTCGCTACAACACCACACTGCTATTCGGCAGCCCATTATAAACCTAAAGTGGCCACTGGCGTAATGCAGTTTCTCTGGACCTCCCGCAAGGTCAGAGTTGGTTTGTCGAGATCGGTGTGAAAAATCTTGACTGGCCTGCACAGAGCCCTGACCTCAACCCCATCGAACACCTTTGAGATGAATTGGAACACCGACTGCGAGCCAGGCCTAATCACCCAACATCAGTGCCGAACCTCACTAATGTTCTTGTGGCTGAATGGAAGTCCCTGCAGCAATGTTCCACCATCTAGTGTGCCGCTTCAGTTATACAGATTGAATAGCGCCCCAAGTCATACACGGCAATAGGAATAACTAACTACTATTATTCATTTTACTGTTAAAATTAAATACTACTTATATTAAATTAATTGGACTATTATTCATTTGTATTATTCATTTTGAATATACAGTATATCAAAGATTAAAACAGGGTTACATACAATTTGAATAATTCTACATTACTATAATAAAAAATATATATATATTTGTAACATGCTTTTCAAAAACCCAAGGATGCTACAATAAAAATCCAAGCAATTAGTACAACTCACATGACAATCCAGACATCAAATACACTGAAATAAAGCTATCAGTCTGGTAAGATGTACAACAGAGTTACTAGGAAGACAATAAGGTTGTTGAGAACATGTGACACTGGGTGCTGTAGTTGTCCTGGAGGGCAGGCAGTGTGTCCCCAGTGATGTATTTGTTGAGGGAGAGGTATTTTCCTGGCACCACTTCTCCAGGGCTCTCTGATTGATTGAGCGATTAAAAAGGAGCTATCATTGTTGATTCGAAGCATTGAATATTTACATTCACGCACTTTGAAATTTATTTTGTAACTGTCCCAGAAGCATTTAACTGCAGCGCACTCCCACAACCAAGGATTTTGAGTTGAGGCCATTCCTTCACTGAATCTGTGAGCTGTCAATCATTTAACCTGGGAAGGAAAGAAGGGAAGTGGATCTAAGTCCTCACTCAGCAGCATAGACATATAGGGGTCATATTCACTAGACATCAAAGAGAAGAACACGGAACAAAACGGGCAGGAACTACCTGAACTTATCCAATAAGAAACTAGCATGTGTTGAAAAATGTTTCGCTACAGTTTGCACAAATGAATATGATCCGGGTGTCTGGATGTCTACAATGGCTAATGGCTAATTGTTCACTATATTACTGTGTTCATAAAACTGTGATCTTAAAAACACTCACCGCAGTGTCTCCAGTATAGCGGGGATCCTCTTGTACAGAAGAGAGCAGCTTTACTCCAGAGACTCCTGGAGTATTTCCACTCAGGTCCAGCTCCTTCAGGTGGGAGGGGTTTGACCTCAGAGCTGAAGCAAGAGAAGCACAGCCTTCCTCTGTGATGCTGCAGCCTGACAGCCTGTGGAAAGTGAGGCAGAAAAGTTACACAGTATAAAATATTACAGAAAATGACAGTTTAGCATCTAAAGATGATACAATTAATGATAAAAAACTGACAAATTGTCATTGATTATGACATCAGAGACCAAGTCCCAATTATGACATCAGAGACCAAGTCCCAATTATGGCATCAGAGACAAAGGTTGGAATTTAATCCACGTTTTGAGCAGAGACTGGACAGCCGACAATGCTGACATTATCCCAATGTTTGTGGAAATCGCATTCACTCTAAATGTAGCGCATGTCGATCGAACATAAATGGGCTTTGAAAGTCACATTGTCAGCTGTCCAGTGCACTGCCTTGGATTAAATCCAGGACCAGTGAAATGTAAGTTAAACTCCGTGAGGGTTAGCCTTACCTCAGTGTCTCCAATTTACATTGTGGATTCTCAAGTCCAGCACAGATGAATCTCACTCCTGAATCCTGGAGTTCATTTCCTCCCAGGTCTAGCTCTCTCAAAATTGAGGTGTTTGAGCTGAGAGTTGAAGCCATCACCTCACAGGATTTCTCAGTTAGGTTGCAATCATTCAACCTGGAGAGATGATGCGGTTTAGTAACCCACACACATCTATAACTACATTTACAACATGAAGAATGTACATCTTCATATTTACAACATCCACTTCACTTTGCAGTGGAGACAGTCACAAAGTGTTAAGGGAATTTTTATCTATAATGACTAATTATGTATACATTTCAATCAGGATGTACTAATCAGAATACTAAATGTTACTGTATATGTATGAATTTTCTTATCTGATCCCAGTACCGAATATAATGTGTGAATGTGGTCAAGAGTTTAGAACAATGACTATCTGTTCCTTGGTACAAATGAATCAGACTGGCTAGAATGCTTATCTACACGAGAAAACCTTGACTCGTAAATTATATTAAATTGGTAGGGAGACGGATGTGGGAAGGCTCGAGATACAGCCTTTGTACTGGAACGGAGATGGCGCGGGGTGGTATTGGAACTAATGATGTCATTTTCAGTTTATAACCTGTGGTAACCTGTATTGCGGGAGTACTCTCTTGAATAAAGGCTGCTATTTGACTTTAAGACCGGGATCTGTCCATTCCTATAAAATAAGGGTCTTACAAATTCTTATGAATTGACAGAGTGTTTAATTTTAATTGGGAATTAAAACAGAGGAATAAAATTCTTTCAATACAAAGTCACTCACTTCAATGTCTCCAGTTTACAGTGTGGATCCTCCAGTCCAGCAGAGAGCAGCTTCACTCCTGAATCCTGGAGTTTATTGCCACTCATGTCCAGCACTCTCAGACAGCATGAGTTTGATTTGAGAACAGAAGCCAGTGCCTCAAAGCTTTTCTTGGTGAGTTTACATTCGTTCAGCCTGTGGAAAACATAGCTGCATCTTAAGATACCCAGGTGCCCACAAATAAATGCCCCGTTTGGGACTGAATTGTCAGCCTAACTAGTCATTCAAACTGATGTTCATTATTATGTTACATTAGCATGCTGTTTGGAAATCAATTTGACTAAGCACTTACAGGGCTGTTCTAGAGGATCTGACAACTGGGAGAAGTTTGAGAAGAGCCGCATCTGATCTGATGTATTTCTTCAGGTCAAACACATCCAGCTTCTCGGAGGTCAGCAACATGAAGACCAGAGCTGACCACTGTCCAGATGAGAGTTTAGATTTTGAGAGACTTCCTGATCTCAGGTAGCTTTGGATCTCTTCCACTAGAGAATGATCATTCAGTTCATTCAGACAGTGGAACAGATTGATACACCTCTCCAGGGGGAGGTTCTCCCTGATCTTCTCCTTGATGTATTTGACTGTTTCCTTGTTGTTCTGTGAGCTGCTTCCTGTTGGTGTCAGTAGGCCTTGTAGGAGATGCTGATTGGACTGCAGTGAAAGGCCTAGAAGGAAGCGGAGGAAAAGGTCCAGATGGCCATTTTCAAACTGCAAGGCCTTGTCCACTGCATCTTCATATAAACTGTTTTTGTTGTGGAGGGATTTCTCTTTAGCCATCAGATTGTTGTTGTCGTTAGTGAACATGAGGAACACATAGAGTGCAGCCAGAAACTCCTGGATACTCAGATGTACAAAGCAGTACACCTTCATCTGGTTAAGCCCAGACTCTTCTCTGAAGATCTGAGTGCACACTCCAGAGTACACAGACGCATCCTTGATGTCAATGCCACACTCTCTCAGGTCTTCCTCATAGAATATCAGATGGCCTTTTTCTAGCTGTTGAAAAGCCAATTTTCCCAGTGACAAAATCATCTCTTTATCCCAGTAAAAATCGTTGGAAGGCTTTACAGGATATTTCTGAGTCCTCAGTTTTGACAGGAAGATCATGAGGTGAGCGTACATTTGAGTCAGATTCTTGGGGATCTCTTGACTCTCTGCTTCAACCAATAGTCTCTCTAGGACAGTGGCTGAAATCCAACAGAACACTGGAATGTGGCACATGATGTGGAGGCTCCTTGATGTCTTTATGTGTGAGATGATTCTGCTGGCCAGGTCCTCCTCACCAATTCTCTTCCTGAAGTACTCCTCCTTCTGTGGGTCATTGAATCCTCGTACCTCTGTCACCTGGTCAACACACTCAGGAGGGATCTGATTGGCTGCTGCAGGTCGGGATGTTATCCAAATGTGAGCAGAGGGAAGCAGATTCCCTTTGATGAGGTTTGTCAGCAGAACTTCCACTGAAGTTGACTCTGTGACATCACAGCAGATCTTATTATTCTGGAAGTCTAGAGGAAGGCGACATTCATCCAGACCATCAAAAACAAACACAATATTTTTGTTTTCTGAGATTTCTGATACTTTTGTTTCTTTAAAGGAGTGATGAAGTAGTTCTATCAGACTTAGATTTTTATCTCTCATCAAGTTCAGATCCCGAAAAGGAAGTGGAAAGATGATCTGGATGTCTTGATTTGCTTTTTCTTCAGCCCAGTCCAACATGAACTTCAGCACAGACACTGTTTTTCCAATGCCAGCAACTCCCTTTGTCAGCACTGTTCTGATAAGCTTGTCTTGTCCAGGTAAGGGTTTGAAGATGTCATTGAGTTGGATTGATGTCTCGTGTTCTACTTGACAACTGCATACTGTCTCAATCTGTCTCACCTCATTCTGATTATTGACCTCTCCAATTCCACCTTGTGTGATGTAGAGCTCTGTGTAGATGTCGTTAAGAGGTGTCGTTTTTCCTTGATCATCAATGCCCTCAAATAAAGAATATATCCTATTCTTCAAGTAGGGTTTCATTTTCTCCTGGACTTCTGTTGGGTACCTATAGGTGGAAAAGAAAGATACATGTTCCTTGTTGAATTTAATTAAATTGATTTGGGTAAACATTTATACATTTATAATATAACTAAACTCTAATCTGGATGTGATCAATGATGAAACAGTACAGAGTTTGACATTCTATAGTTTGGTAGGCTAAGTGAAGATTATAGGACAACATTTGGTGCATTTTACTGGGAGACAACGCTATCTGCATCTCCTGATAGCTACACTAAACCTTGGGTACCTTGGGTCTCACTATTATGAACTCAGCAAAAAAAGAAATGTCCTCTCACTGTCAACTGCGTTAATTTTCTTATTTTCAGCTAATTTAACATGTGTTAATATATGTATGAACATAACAAGATTCAACAATTGAGACATAAACTGAACAAGTTCCACAGACATGTGACTAACAGCAATGGAATAATGTGTCCCTGAACAAAGGGGGGGTCAAAATCAAAAGTAACAGGCAGTATCTGGTGTGGCCACCAGCTGCATTAAGTACTGCAGGGCATCTCCTCCTCATGGAATGCACCAGATTTGCCAGTTCTTGCTGTAAGATGTTACCGCACTATCCCACCAAGGCACCTGCAAGTTCCTGGACATTTCTGGGGGGGAATGGCCCTAGTCCTCACCCTCCGATCCAACAGGTCCCAGACGTGCTCAATGGGATTGAGATCTGGGCTCTACTGACCATGGCAGAACAAATCACACACAGAACGAGCAGTATAGCTGGTGGCATTGTCATGCTGGAGGGTCATGTCAGGATGAGCCTGCAGGAAGGGAGGAGGAGGATGTCTTCCCTGTAACGCAGTGTTGAGATTGCCTGAAATGACAACAAGCTCAGTCCAATGATGCTGTGACACACCGCCCCAGACCATGATGGACCCTCCACCTCCAAATCGATCCCGCTCCAGAGTACAGGCCTCGGTGTAACCCTCATTCCTTCGACGATAAACGCGAATCTGACCATCACCCCTGATTAGACAAAACAGCGACTCGTCAATGAAGAGCACTTTTTGCCAGTTCTGTCTGGTCCAGCGACGGTGGGTTTGTGCCCATAGGCGACGTTGTTGCCGGTGATGTTTGGTGAGGACCTGCTTTACAGCAGGCCTACAAGCGCTCAGTCCAGCCTCTCTCAGCCTATTGCGGACAATCTGAGCACTTATGGAGGGATTGTGCGTTCCTGGTGCAACTCGGGCAGTTGTTGTGGCCATCCTGTACCTGTCCCGCAGGTGTGATGTTCGGATGTATCGATCCTGTGCAGGTGTGGTTACACGTGGTCTGCCACTGCGAGGACGATCAGCTGTCCATCCTGTCTCTCTGTAGCGCTGTCTTAGGCGTTTCACAGTATGGACATTGTCATTTATTGCCCCGGTCACATCTGCAGTCCTCATGCCTCCTTGCAACATGCCTAAGGCACGTTCACGCAGATAGCAGAGACCCTGGGCATCTTTCTTTTGGTGTTTTTCAGAGTCAGTAGAAAGGCCTTAGCGTCCTATGTTTTTGTAACTGTGACCTTCATTTCCTACCGTCTGTAAGCTGTTAATGTCTTAATGACCGTTCCACAGGTGCATGTTCATTAATTGTTTATGGTTCATTGAACAAGCATGGGAAACAGTGTTTAAACCCTTTACAATGAAGATCTGTGAAGTTATTTGGATTTTTAAGAATTATCTTTGAAAGACAGGGTCCTGAAAAAGGGACGTTTCTTATTTTGCTGAGTTCAGTAATCATGCAATTTTATTCACATTTCTAGGATGTCAGACTGAATGATGTTGTCCTGTAGACAAGGGATCTAATGACAAGCAAAATTAGGCTTCCTAAATGATGAATTGGAGCCTATTATCTGGAAATTCACAGAGTAAAAATGTACCAGATGTCAGACACATGACTGGTGAATAAAATGTATAGAAAATAGGTAGGATGCAATGTAAACTGCGATCACTCACACTTTGTCATCAGTAGGGACTCTGGGTTGGTGATCCATTGACTGGTCATTCTCCTCAGAGATACTGCTGGGTAGAAATGAGCACAGAGAGCAATAACATCAGTCTTCATCTATACAGAAGATGGTAAATAAAAGGAAAAGCCATAATCAAACACCATGTTATATCTTAGGTTTCACCTTTGCCTAGTGAATAATTCTCCATCACTGAAGAAAATAGGAATTCCCATCGACAGGTCACTCTTCATGGAGACACAGCTTGGTGCAGGTGAGACTGGTCGGTCTGTCATGAACCTGTTTAAGGCAGGATTTGAATATCCAACATAGGTGAGTTAGCACACATTTTAGATTTGTTTTTTTAATGGTTGGTTACTTATTTGTCACCAGTCAATGCACATACAGCTAGGTATAGGTTGGTGATCTAGTACATTTGTCTCCAACAAAATGTCTGTTTTGAATGAAATATCTGTTTTGAATGAAATAATGACAAAATAAAATTGTATGTCACATGCGCCGAATACAACAGGTGTAGACTTTACCATGAAATGCTTAAATTACGAGCCTTTCCCCAACAACGCAGAGTTTACAATAAAATAACAATAACGAGGCTATGTACAAGGAGTACCGGTATCGAGTCAATGTGCACAAGGGGTACGAGGTAGTTGAGGTAATACAGTGCATTTGGAAAAGTATTCAGATCCCTCGACTTTTTCCACATTTTATGACCTTACAGCCTTATTCCAAAATGGCACCTAAAGACTCAGACCGTTAGAAACAAGATTCTCTGGTCTGATGAAACCAAGATCGATCTCTTCGGCCTGAAAGCCAAGCATCAAGTCTGGAGGAAACCTGGCACCCTCCCTATGGGGAAGCATGGTGGTGGCAGCATCATGCTGTGGGGATGTTTTTCAGCGCCAGGGACTGGGAAACTGGTCAGGATTGAGGGAAAGATGAACGGAGCAAAGTACAGCGAGATCCTCAATGAAAACCTGTTCCAGAGCGCTCAGGACCTCAGAATGGGGAGAAGATTCACCTTACAACATGACAACGACCCAGCACACAGCCAAGACAACAGAGTGGCTTCGGCACAAGTTTCTGAATGTCCTTGAGTGGCCCAGCCAGAGTCTGGAGTTCAATCTTGGTTTCATCAGACCAGAGAATCTTGTTTCTCACGGTCTGAGGGTCTTCAGGTGCCTTTTGACAAACTCGTAGCGGCTGCCATGTACATTTTACTGAGGAGTGGCTTCCGGCTGGCCACTCTACCATAAAGGCTTGATTGGTGGAGTGCTGCAGAGATGGTTGTCCTTCTGGAAAGTTCTCCCATCTCCACAGAGGAACTCTAGAGCTCTTTCAGAGTGACCATCGGGTTCTTGGTCACATTCCTTGGTCACTTTCCCCCCGATTGCTCAGTTTGACCATTCAACCAGCTCTAGGAAGAGTCATGGTGGTTCCAAACTTCTTTCATTTAAGAATGATGGAGGCCACTGTGTTCTTGGGGACCTTCAATGCTGGAGAAATGTTTGGTATCCTTCCCCAGATCTGTGCCTCGACACAATCCTGTCTCGGAGCTCTACGGACAATTCCATCAACCTTATGGCTTGGTTTTTGCTCTGACATGCACTGTCATCTGTGGGAACTTATATAAACAGGTGTGTGCCTTTCCAAATCATGTCTAATCAATTTAAATTTACCACAGATGGACTCCAATCAAGTTGTAGAAACATCGAGGGTGATCAATGGAAACAGGATGCACCTTAGTTCAATTTCGAGTCTCATAGCAAAGGGTCTACTGAATACTTATGTAAATTAGGTATTTCTGTTTTTTGTTAAAAATTTGCCATAAAATTTGCTTTATCATTATGGGGTATTGTGTGTAGATTGCTGAGGATTTTAACAAATTTGATCCATTTTAGAATAAGGTTGGAATGAAACAAAATGTGAAAAAAGTCTAGGGGTCTGAATACTTTCCCGAAGGAACTGTATTCTCCAAAGATAGCACGTTCGCCAATAGAATGGATGGTAGAGGCGGTCTATCCACTTGCCAACGTAGTTTCATAAGGGTGCCCGTACAGCGGCCCCTATAGTGACATCTTTTTCTCTTCCAAGTGTCGGGGATTAGGGTCTAGTCCCTGGTGATCAGTATGCATGTCTTGCACTAAAGACTCATTGAAGTAAATGTCTTCATCAAAATTGAGGTTAGTGATTGCTGTTCTGATGTCCAGAACCTCTTTTCGGTCACGATGGCGGAAACATTATGTACAAATAAATTAATATTATCCATTCTTCGCAACCAATACTGGTTCGTACAAGAGTTTTGACAAAATATTAGCTCCTTCACACTTACCTATTTAATGATCTTACCTCTTAAGCTCCCTGTCAGTGTCCTGTTCGGCAGGAAAACTTAGTTTAGGGGACATCGCTCCCTCAGTCCCTGAGAAACTCCTTCCAGAAGCAGTGGCTTCTTCTTCAGTATCTTCACAGATACTAGAGGGAGTGCTTCCCTCTTCATACTCCCCAGAGAGACTCATTTTGGCACAGTGTACCCCACACTGGACTTTTAAAAAACAGCACTATTTGCAACACTTGTAGTGCAATAGAACATTAATTTCAAGCTTAACAGAAATACAACTTCTTAGACAGTTGAAGCTGATCTACGCTGATAGGGGGTTGTGCAAAATAAAGTCTTGGTGCTTTGTAGCCTTATTTACTTTATGTCTGTAATTCACTGTTGGTAAATAATTAAGTTTTGCTAGTAGTGCAAAGGTGCAACCCAGCTTGCATCCTCCTTGCTGTCGGAAGAAAAACACCAAAACTGAAACCAGGAAATGGAAAAGAAAGGTCCCTATTTTAACATTGAGATCCTAGAGTTGTGGATAGTTACCAATAACATTCAATGTAACAAAAAACTTAACTGACAAATGTAGGTTTTTCTTCCGAGAGCAACAAAACTTTACCTGTGACTTAAAAGTCTGTCATAAAGACAAAATGCTTACTTTATGTGCTATAAGTGTGTGTGGTTGATTGGGTTGATTTGGTTAGAGTTGTGATCACTGAAAACCAGGGATTATTACCAGTAGTGGCAGTTACACTTAGCATCTGTCGAGAGGTGCTTCATTTTTCCTCTTGAGCATTAACTCATGGAGTATATTCCAAGTTTAATAAAGCAACGTTAGAAGACAAAAATAATCTACCAATCACAAGTGGGATTCTGATCCTCTCTGAAAATTCTGTGACTTCTGGAAAAAATACTGTTGGTAGCACTGGAGGAGAAATAACTATGTTGGTTGATGATGACAACACCCGTTGAGTCAGATTTGCATTTCAAATTAACTGTGTACAAGGGGTCCTACAATGTGCCTCTCCTCGCGGGAATCCATGGCAGACCTCTGATCAGGATGCGCTGATCTGTGAACACACAAAGCACTTTATTTGACACACAGCAGAGAAGTGGTTAAATTGAATGTTAAAATCCCCCAA
Organism: Oncorhynchus nerka; assembly: GCF_034236695.1. Lineage (NCBI taxonomy): Eukaryota > Metazoa > Chordata > Actinopteri > Salmoniformes > Salmonidae > Oncorhynchus > Oncorhynchus nerka. The sequence continues at coordinate 26,279 of NW_027039242.1, read as the reverse complement.
GCTGAATGGATACTTGCCAAACTGTAGTTTCCTTTGCCTTCACTATGGACAAGCCACTATTTTTTCAACTGTAACTAGCCCAAATATTATGGCTTATATAGCTAATATCAGCCATACCAAACAAAAAACTATTTTGCCACAAGTTTTGTGAAGGGCATCTTAATACTGCTATTACTGCTGCTAACAGGCCTAATAATAATTATAATAATGTTAATAGTCATGTATAGCCTACACCTTCCATACTTAAAAATACAGAAAAACATGCACACATCATCACTTTAGACTGACTAAAGGAATGGTCACTGTCTTTATCTCTTAGTAATGAATTCAACAACAGAAATCCCCCCCCCCCTCCCCACACAACTTTGCTGCGGTGTCCCAAATAATAATAATTCTTATTCTTATAAACGAGTAGCCTAACAAATCAGCCTACTTAAGTGTTAATAACAATAAGAATCTAGACATAATACTTGGAAATATTTAGGCTACTTTTCATTACATTTTCTATTCTTGGAAATGTTTGTTTATTTTAGTGTTGCATTGCCTATTTCATTGCCTATACTACAGGAATAAATCCCCTACAAAAATATAGTTTTGTTACTTCCCTAACATTCGGATCATAGAAGGAGAAACATTGCCTACCCAATCATTCCTGTTTGACATGCAGATAGGCTACTTCAGAAATGCCTAAGGAATATCAAGACAGAAATGCGTTTTCAGCAAGGGAGTAATTCAATGTCTTGTGATGTGTCATGGCACATTTATGCAAGTCTGTAACTCTATTGGAAGGATGCGACACCATTCTTCCATTAGAAATTCAACCAATTAACTGGTTTCAAGAAGCTAGGAGTATATTGCACGTCACTACTTCACAGGAGAGGCATTTGAACGTATTTTTAAAATGTATTTCTTATTTTGGCAGAAATGCCTTCTGGAACATGTAAACTTTCATGTGCCTTAATAATAAATGTGTATGTCATCTGTAAATATGAATAAAATGGTTAAATTACGAGCCTAGTTGGTTAAGCCACAGAAAAAGTGAGCAACCTTCCCTCTAGCCATGTTTAGCTGAGATAATGGATAGGCTGAACATGCCGGGAGATGAGTTCGGATTGGTCTGCCACGTTAGATATTACTGCATTGTCGGAACTAGAAGCACAAGCATTTCGCTACTCTCGCATTAACATCTGCTAACCATGTGTATGTGACAAATAAAATGTTATTTGATTTATATGAACATGTGTACATGTCTAGACAATAGTGACCCATCCACTTAGCTAGATGTGGCTGGGGGGTGGTTATAGAATATCTTTCACATGACCCATCAATTTAGACAAGTGTGTCTGGGTAAACGTCATCTAATAATTAGCAAATATTTATACAATATTTGTATCTGAACATTTTTTTATTTTGCTAGTATGCAAGTAACAATTTTTCACTGTACCGTTTACACCTTTTGTATCCTGCGCATGTGACAAATAAAACGTTGATTTGATTTTATAGTGTTTTTTTTTACTAGAGACTGTAATGTGAAGAATAACATGACCTGCACCAAAGTCAGATTAGGATATAGGCCAAGGACGAGATAAAGTGTATTTTTACTACTACTTTCACCACTTTTAGTCTTGAAATATTTGGTTGTTTATTACACCTTCTTACTCATTCCTTTTAACACATTGCCTCATATGTGAATCCTTAAAGAGATAGGTGGGGCTACGGTTTAAGAGGGTGTGAACGATGCTGAATAGGTGTAGACAAAGGTTGCGTTTCAAACATATAACGCACCACCATTTCCCACAATGCAAAGGAGCTGCTGCTTCATTTCAATATTTATTGGCACAGCAGTCGTCAGCATCACAGTAAAATTAACTTTCAGATAGACACACCCTCCTCCACTTACCCTCGCTTTATGCCCTTGGGGGAATCCCCGCTGAAGTTAGCAACGTAAGCCCCTCAGCACCTTGTTTGTGATTGAATTTGCGAGTGTACAATTATGTTCACTCCGGGGCCTGAAACGCCCCATAATTCTATTGGCGATGATTGTACATCCCCTAAGAAAAGTCAGCCAAAACGTATAACCAACATCAATATGGAGAAGTGAACATACAAAAGTAAAAACACATGTAAATAAATTCAATTGTACTAATATTGCACATGACGGCACAAACAAGTATCGTAAAATTAATTATGCTTTTGTTTGTTTCGCTTTTGGAAACGTTAGCTAGCGCATACAACTTTCCCTGACATGACACTTATACATTGTAATTTTCGATTAACTTGATATCGTCGGATGGCTAGCATTCGACGTCTGCGGATGCATTGACTTCTAGACAAGATATGAAATGACTGTAGTGCATAAGTGACACATTTCCCTGCAAGTGTCAACTGATCATACATCATGATACATAATCAGAAGTGTCCACTTAATTTAAGGGCTGAGAGGAGATGGTGTGTATTTTACATTTTTACGTTTTTGGAATGCAGCCAAGGACCAAAGTGGTTGGTCTGCTTTGCGTTTCCATTTGCGATACTGTTATCGCCACAGCCCTAGCAGCTGTACTTTATCTCTTCGGTAGATGTGACAAAACATTAGCACACACTATTTCACATACAGTAGGTTTTTAAAGGATCAAAGTTGTTGGTCTGCTTTGCGTTTCCATTTGCGATACTGGTATCTCCCCAGCCCTAGCAGCTGTACTAGAATCTCTTCAGTAGATGTGACAAAACATTAGCACACACTATTTCACATACAGTAGGTTTTTAAAGGACCAAAGTGGTTGGTCTGCTTTGCGTTTCCATTTGCGATACTGGTATCTCCCCAGCCCTAGCAGCTGTACTAGAATCTCTTCAGTAGATGTGACAAAACATTAGCACACACTATTTCACATACAGTAGGTTTTTAAAGGATCAAAGTTGTTGGTCTGCTTTGCGTTTCCATTTGCGATACTGGTATCGCCACAGCCCTAGCAGCTGTACTAGAATCTCTTCAGTAGATGTGACAAAACATTAGCACACACTATTTCACATACAGTAGGTTTTTAAAGGATCAAAGTTGTTGGTCTGCTTTGCGTTTCCATTTGCGATACTGGTATCGCCACAGCCCTAGCAGCTGTACTTTATGGCGTTTTAACTTCAGGTTAGGTATATCTGTAAACACATGGATTAACAGTAGGCTAGCCTATTTTGTTACTGGTGCATGTTCTTTTAAGCAATTCGGAGAAGTTGCCTACCTGTCTTTTGTCTCCTGAAAATAGCATACAGTTTCCAGACACAGACAACTACATCCAGCGCCTATTGTGTGCACTTCCTTGCATACGTGTATTTTGTCTACTGCAAATACCATACATTTTTCCAGACACAGCTAACTACATTCAGAACCTGTTATATAAGGAGATAGAGTTTCACCTGAGGGGAATCCAACGAAGCAAGCTAAATATACTCAGTGTTTTCTAAAGATAACCAGCTTCACATTCCAACTCTGGCTTTTTCCATACGACTACGGATATTGCTCTTCCGTCCGCTTGTTGCAAATTCTGATCAGGGGCAGGCTAAAAGGGGACAGATCGAAATAGGGGAGGGTTATCCCCCCAAAAAAAATACTTTGGGGAGTGTTGTGTGGTTTTTCATTGGATACAGGGGAGGGTAGTGCATTTTATCCCTAGTTTACATTTGCTCTTTTGCAGGTTTTAATATAAAATGTATTCCACCCTATCCACATTTCCATATCTGCTTGCATACGCCTCCCCTGTATGTGACTCACTCTGTCTGGAAAAATCAGTTGGAAGTTGCAATGGGCAATTTGCATATATACACATTGTCTTTTTGAACATTTAGATTTTTTGCAACCCTCCCCTATTCCGAAATAATAAATGAATTACAAACTAGCTAGCTAGCTATATATTGTAATGAAATAGGCAGGGAGCAGGTCTCGAACCCTCGACCCAGCCGAAGTCCAGCGCGCTATCGACTGTGCCGCAAAAGCATGCTCAAGCGGCAGAGTCGATATCCGCGTTTATAAACCCAGGGTTGTTACAATATATTTGAATCAATCTACAACAGGCTATTCAATCGGATGATTTTCCTGTTTGCCCAAATGTGTAAAAGTTACTGTATCATCCGCAGAAAAAAAAGTGTTCCTCAGGGTACACTCGCTTTTCAAAACCCATCAACAAAGTGACTGTCAGTACTGACTACACATTAGCTTGTAGATAGTTATCTTAGCTTTCTACTGTATCGATGGATTCCACGGAGAGTGAAATCGCTAGATGTTTAAATAGTAATGATGTTGAGCTGGTTCAGTCGATCAGTGGCGTCAATTTATTGGCTACTACTTTTTTACCTGAGCCGGAGCGCGGCCATCATCAGCGACTCAAACGAGCTCACCAATGTCGAGACCGAGCCCCGCCTTGGGAGGCAACCGATGAAGACCACCCGTCAATTACTGTGCTTCAGTCAGTCGAGGTGAAATATGTCAGTGATGCTGTGCAACAAATTGAAAATGCTTGCATGGTCAGGTGCACTTGCAAGTCCAACGAAGGGTAGCCCTGCTATTTGCTTTTTACCCCCAAGGAGATGAGACGTGACAAGATGAATGAACTCACCAATGGTACTGTAAGTGCTTGTCATTCAATTATTATTCGATTTTTGTTGGCTGTGTGTTTCTGTGTCTGTCTAACGTTATCTGTCAGTGTCTGTGTGATGAGGCACAAGTATACTGACTAGCTGGCTAGTTTATTAAAGCCAAGTGTGTGTGTGTGAGTGAGTGAGTGGCATTAGAGGGAGATAAGTGGAGGGTGTGTAGCTAACTACTCTATGTGGCTAGTAACTTATGGGACCTGTGTGTGTGTGTGTGTGTGTAATTGATTGATAATGGAAGGCCGTTTGGGTATTTGCGTGTCTAAAATACACGTCAAATAACACTATTTGACGCGTTAAATAAGCTTTTCATTTGATGCGTCAAATAACACAGTTCTATTATAGAATGTTGTGTGTGATGAATTTGCACTTGCAAGCCAAGCGCCACCACCACTACTATCAGTAGCATTGTCAAAGCTGTACAGACAAATCTGCAAACAAGCAAACACCGGCCACGAACGATGTGTTTACAATGCCGCGTTGGTAATAAAGCATTATTTGCTCGACGGCAACTTCAACTTCTGGGGTAGCTAGCTAGCCTTAGCTTGGTACCTTGCTAGTGTAACAGTATAACTTTTGACAAGTCAAATAGTGTTATTTGACGTGTATCTTGTTTGTGTGTGCGTGGGCACGAGAGAGAGAAGTGGGGAATGTGTAGCCCATGAAACATTTGCGGTAACTTATGGGACCTGTCTGTGTGTGGTGGGTGTTTACCTTTGTCCTAAAGACAGGTTCCATAAATGCATGAAATGGCCATCTATAGAGTTATGTCAAACATGACCCATTTACAATACCAACAAAAGTCTGTGTGTGTGTGTACTTTTTGTGTGTGTGTTTGCGGTGTGTGTGTGGGGGGGGTTCATGCATGCATTTCAATAAGTGCAGGTTGTGTGTAGTATGTGGGTGTGTTATTGAAAGTGTGTTAATATTACTTAAATGTATTGGCTCGAATAGATTGACGATGACTGAATGTTAATAATTATATATTGTTATTTGTCTTATTTTTCAGATGAAAAACATCTAGTGCTCATTGGACAGATCACTGGTTCCATGAACCTCTCCAAGGAAACTGTCATCTCAAAGGAGCAAACAAGCAGAAAGGAGACATCAGATGATGTCATATTTCCTTGATCGCCAGCAGATCTGAAGACTCATAAGTTCTTTAGAGTAATACAACTTGATGTTTTCTGTTATTTTGGGGCTGCAACAGTATTACAAGTGCTTCCCAGACTGTTCGCGTTGCCCTTCTGCTATAGGACAACACCCATGACGTATTTATTTATTCCAAACATCTGTCAGCACAAAGATTCAAGTCACTACCAGCCATCAGGATTTAAAACTGCTTTCAGAGGGCATAACCACCTCAAACGTGCTTTCAAAATAAACAATTTGCAACAGAAACTGAACATCTGTTCAGGAAGTCATATCTAGGCTACTTCCCCATTTCACATTACAAAACATTTCCCAATTATTGAACTATGCAATGGAAATGTACACACACACACCATTCATGGAGATACCACTAGGTGCAAGTGAGACTGGTCTGTCTGTCTTGATCCTATTTAAGTGTTTTAATCAGGATGTGTTTCCAAAATAGAACAATTTTCACACAGTTCACATTTTTTAACTTTTGCATTCCAATATTTCCCATGAATGCAGATTTGAAAGAATAGTCTCAGATCTCACCTTTGCTCAGTGGAAAGTTCTGCTTTCCTAAAGAGAATAGGAAGTCCCATTGACTAGTCACTCTTCATGGAGACACCACTAGGTGCAGGTGAGACTGGTCTGTCTGTCTTGATCCTGTTTAGAGCAGGATATTAATTTACAACATGGAGTGCGTGCACTTATAAAAATGTTTAACAGTTTTTTCTATGGTTACTTTATAATTGTCATCAGTCTTAATTCACATAACAGCTAGGTTATAGATTAGTGATACAGTAAATGTATCCAACAAAATGTCTGATTCACTTGATCTATTGTATGAAATAAAGACAAATCACAACAATACTGACTTGTTAGATAGTTGTTACAAACTCTCAACTCCTTCACACCTATTTGATGATCTTACCTCTTAAGTTCCCTGTCAGTGTCCTGTTCTGTAGGAAAACTCCTTTTAAGGGACATTTCTCCCTCACTCCCCGAGGGACTCATTCTAGAAGCAGTGGCTTCCTCTTCAGTCTCTTCACAGATACTAGAGGGAGGGCCAGCCTCCTCATTCTCCCCAGAGAGACTCATTCTAGAAGCAGTGGCTTCCTCTTCAGTCTCTTCACAGATACTAGAGGGAGGGCCAGCCTCCTCATTCTCCCCAGAGAGACTCATTCTAGAAGCAGTGGCTTCCTCTTCAGTCTCTTCACAGATACTAGAGGGAGGGCCAGCCTCCTCATTCTCCCCAGAGAGACTCATTCTAGAAGCAGTGGCTTCCTCTTCAGTCTCTTCACAGATACTAGAGGGAGGGCCAGCCTCCTCATTCTCCCCAGAGAGACTCATTCTAGAAGCAGTGGCTTCCTCTTCAGTCTCTTCACAGATACTAGAGGGAGGGCCAGCCTCCTCATTCTCCCCAGAGAGACTCATTTTGACCCCTTGTACACTGGACTTTTAAAAAACAACACATTTTACAACACTTGCAGCCTAATGGTAGATTACTTTTAAGCTAAACAGAAATACAACTTCTGAGACTGGTGTAACCCAGCTTGCATCCTTTCTCAAGTAAAACACAACTAAACTGAAATCAGGAAATGGAGAAAAAAGTCCCTATTTTAACATTGAGGTCATAGAGTTCTGAAAGGTTCAGATTATGTACAGGGTAGATACCACTATCAATGAATAGAACAAAAACATGATGTGCTAGAAGTGTGTGGTTGATTTGAGAGTTGTGAGCATTGAAAACCAGAGATACATAGCATGTGGATAGTTGGGGAATTTCTTCCTCCCGAGCATGAAGTATATTCCAAGTTTAATAAAGCAATGTTAGGAGACAAACATAATCTACCAATCACAAGGGGGATTCTGATCTGCTCTGAAAATGGTCTTAATGTAAAATGCTTTCTATTTCCTTATAGATGATGATGTCAATGATGTGAATATTTTAATGACCGGTTTATGCCCACACCATTCTGTTGTTAGGGTACGCTCACACCATTCAAAAACAGAAAATGGAATGTTAAAATCCTCCATGCACTTGGCACTATGGTCTCCTTTTCTTTCACTATGGTTAAAGACAAGCAAATTTATTTTAAACTTTAATTCAACAGTAACTAACAAATAGTATTGCGTAAATAGCTAACAGCAGCAATACCACACAAAAACTATTTTGAAGCTAGTTTGTGAAGGGCATCTAAATACTGCTACTGCTGCTAGTACTACTACTACTACTACTATTAACAGGCCTACTACGACTACTAACAGGCCTACTACTAATACTACTACTAACAGTCCTACTACTACTACTACTACTAACAGGCCTACTACTAACAGTCCTACTACTACTACTAACAGGCCTACTACTACTACTACTACTACTACTAACAGGCCTACTACTACTACTACTAACACTACTACTACTACTAACACTACTACTACTAATACTAACACTACTACTACTACTAACAGGCCTACTACTACTAATAACACTACTGCTACTACTACCACTACCACTACTACTAACACTACTACTACTACTAACAGGCCTACTACTACTACTACTACTAACAGGCCTACTACTACTACTACTAACAGGCCTACTACTACTACTACTACTACTACTAACAGGCTGATAGTGGAATTTCTAAATTCCTATATGTTTTATAGCAAAAATCAATTTCACACTCTCTCTAGTTCATTAATGAGGTGTAAGTTCATTAATTATGCATGAAGTAGATCGAGACCAGTCTTAAAAGCCAGGTAAGAGCGTTTAATTCCAGAGAGTACAGCCACATACACATATTTCCACAGGTTATAAACTGAAAATGACTTCAGCGTTTTCTAAACGTTCTATCTATTTCACAAGTAGAGGGGCCCCCTGGGCTCTCAAGCCTTCGCGTTATCAGCACGAAGTCAAGGCCAGTCAGTATAAATCAGCATTCTTAGACAGTCTGGAGATCGGCCGTTCCTGCCACCTGGAGATTGTACAATGAATGAACTAAGGAACAGACCTCCATTGTTACTAAACTCCTGACTACATTATATACAATTGGGAAAGGGAGCAAGAGAGAAACTTCACATGTACAGTACATTATAGCATTTGGACTAGTCAGTTCTGATTGGAATGTATACATAATTAGTCATTTCAACCATAATTTCCTCTATCACAGGCCTATACTAGTACTACTACTACTAACAGGCCTACTACTACTACTACTACTACTAACAGGCCTACTACTACTACTACTACTAACACTACTACTACTACTACTAACACTACTACTACTACTAACAGACCTACTACTACTACTAACATGCCTACTACTACTACTACTACTAACAGGCCTACTACTACTACTAACAGGCCTACTACTACTACTACTATTATTACTAATTGGCCTACTACTACTACTACTACTAACAGGCCTACTAATAATAATAATAATACTACAGCCTACACTTTCACAAATAATTATAAAAATTATGAAAGCAAAAAAATATATAGATACAGTTGAAGTTGGAAGTTTACATATACCTTAGCCGAATACATTTAAACTCAGTTTTTCACAATTCCTGACATTTAATCCTAGTAAAAATTCCCCGTCTTCGGTCAGTTAGGATCACCACTTTATTTTTAAGAATGTGAAATGTCAGAATAATAGCAGAGAGAATGATTTATCTCAGTTTTTATTTCTTCCATCACATTCCCAGTGGGTCAGAAGTTTACATACACTCAATTAGTATTTGGTAGCATTGACTTTAAGTTGTTTAACTTCGGTCAAACGTTTCAGGTAGCCTTCCACAAGCTTCCCACAATAAGTTGGGTGAATTTTGGCCCATTCCTCCTGACAGAGCTGGTGTAACTGAGTCAGGTTTGTAGACCTCCTTGCTCACACATGCTTTTTCAGTTCTGCCCACAAATTGTCTATAGGATTGAGGTCAGGGCTTTGTGATGGCCACTCCAATACCTTGACTTTGTTGTCCTTAAGCCATTTTGCCACAACTTTGGAAGTATGCTTGGGGTCATTGTCCATTTGGAAGACCCATTTGCAACCAAGCTTTAACTTCCTGACTGATGTCTTGAGATGTTGCTTCAATATATCCACATAATTTTCCTACCTCATGATGCCATCTATTTTGTGAAGTGCATCAGTCCCTCCTGCAGCAAAGCTCCCCCACAACATGATGCTGCCACCACTCTGCTTCACATTTGAGATGGTGTCCTTCGGCTTGCAAGCCTCCCCCTTTTTCCTCCAAACATAACATTATGGCCAAACAGTTCTATTTTTGTTTCATCAGACCAGAGGAGATTTCTCCAAAAAGTACTATTTTTGTCCCCATGTGCGGTTGCAAACCGTAGTCTGGCTTTTTTATGGCGGCTTTGGAGCAGTGGCTTCTTCCTTGCTGAGCGGCCTTTCAGGTTATGTCGATATAAGACTCGTTTTACTGTGGATATAGATACTTTTGCACCCTTTTTGCAGACAGAATGCGTCTCCTTTCTGAGCGGTATGACGGCTGCGTGGTCCCATGGTGTTTATATGTGCGTACTATTGTTTGAACAGATGAACATGGTATCTTCAGGCATTTGGAAATTGCTCCCAAGAATGAACCTGTCACCAAGGAGCAGCGTACATAGAGTTCCACATCTTTATTACTGAGGGAAACTTCCAAACAAAAGAGAAAAACCAAACAACGAACCGTGACAATAGAGGTGTTACATGCACTAACTCAAAACAATATCCCACAAAACACAGTGGGGAAATGGCTGCCTAAATATGATCCCCAATCAGAGACAACAATAAACAGCTGCCTCTGATTGGGAACCATACCAGGCCAACATAGAAATAAACAACCTAGACTAGAACACCCCCCCACCTAATCACACCCCGACCTAACCAAAATAGAGAATAAAAATGCTCTCTATGGTCACGGCGTGACAGAACCAGAGGTCTACAATTTGTGGAGGTCTACAATTTGTTTTCTGAGGTCTTGTCTGATTTTCTCATGATGTCAAGCAGAGGCACTGAGTTTGAAGGTAGGCCTTGAAATACATCCACAGGTACACCTCCAATTGACTCAAATTATGTCAATTAGCCTATCAGAATCTTCTAAAGCCATGACATCATTTTCTGGAATTTTCCAAGCTGTTTAAAGGCACAGTCAACTTAGTGTCTGTAAACTTCTGACCCACTGGAATTGTGATACAGTGAGTTAAAAGTGAAATAATCTGTCTGTAAACAATTGTTGGAAAAATGACTTGTGTAATGCACAAAGTAGATGTCCTAACCGACTTTCCAAAACTATAGTTTGTTAACAAGAAATTTGTGGAGTGGTTGAAAAACGAGTATTAACGACTCCAACCTAAGTACATGTAAACTTCCGACTTCAACTGTATCTCTGGAGGTAGCTCATATGACCCAACCACCCCCCAGGACACAAGGGCCTACATAAGAGGTTAGTTATTCAAATTAATGATATACAGTGGGGCAAAAAAGTATTTAGTCAGCCACCAATTTTGCAAGTTCTCCCACTTAAAAAGATGAGAGAGGCCTGTAATCTTCATCATAGGTACACTTCAACTATGACAGACAAAATGAGGAAAGAAATCCAGAAAATCACATTGTAGGATTTTTTATGAATTTATTTGCAAATTATGATGGAAAATAAGTATATATATATAAACTCACAACGGCAAATCTAGCGCTCAGTGTACACTCACAAAAAAATCTTGCACAGACATAATCTCCTTCATTTACTGAAGGATCTCTGATAGGAATATGAGTGGCATCTATGCAGCCAATCACACCCGGAAACCCTAAAATATATCAAACTAACTGAGTAGTGCCTCAAGTCTCAAAGCTTCATACTAAATAAATAAATAATTGCTTAGACTGATACCTGCAATTTTGTGGAATTCTTATTTGATGGTCTGTGACTTGGGAACACCACAAAAGTGTATAGTAAACGTTTCAGTGCTAGAGTTACATTTCTGACAACCCGACAGACGGTTGCATTGAAATATTCTCACTGCCACCGATATAGAAAACTCCCGTTGGCAAAAAAAACAACAAAGTGCAAAACAAAGACATTTTTCCGAACTGAGAACATGTCAACAATGTGTCATATGAACGATATGGGGGCTGAGAATATTGTTCAGATGATTGATCGATTGTGCAGAAAAATGGAAATGCTGAAATATAATCATCAGGGAATGATTAAACATCCAAGCATGGTCTGATCACCCTCTCCCGACAGAGATTTCTGCGGAGTATTTGTGCTTCAAAATCAACTGGCTCTTCAAGAAAAGGACACGCCATGTCTGACACCTCCTTCAGATTGCAGGCCTCAAGCTAAAGGGGAGGAGAAAGTGCCAGCGAGCAGGTTAGCTTCACGGAGTATGTTGCCATAATAACTGAATCAAGAGTTAAATTGAACTGGCTTTGGGAAACCGAAAACCGAGTTTCCTTGAACTCTGAGTCAACTAACATTGAGTTTTCAGTAAACCCGCTTTCTGAAACAGGGCCCTGGTTTCCCCAATTGATTCCCTTCTCATGTTTTAACGTTTCTATGTAGTATTTCCGGCGAAACCCCCAGCAAACAGGTTCAGCAATAATCTTTCAAAGTCCAACTTCTCAGTTATTGTTTTCATACCGTCGAGGGGCGGGGGCAGGTGCTTTCCAAACGGGTCACGTAGCATTACTGTAGGACCACACCCACGACGTATTTATTCCAAAACGTGTCAGCACGAAGACTCAAGTCACTGCCTGCCATCAGGATTAAACCTGCTTTCAGAGGGCATAACCCACAAACTTGCTTTCAAAAGAAACATTCTGCTAACCAGTGTTTCTCTTTCTTTGTTTATGGTCCTGCATAGCGAAACATCCCTGGCTGTGATGTGTTCAGTATGAGCACACTAAAGCAAAACAATTTTAAAAAGAATGTACCAAATAGTTGATTTGTTCACACCTAATGGTTTTGCTATCTCGCTGATGGGTTTGTTCAGCCTAATGATGTCTTGCTTCACTGGCAGTGAGTGACAGCTCCTTGGACTTCATATTGAGGGTTAACAGCAACATATACCAAATGCAGATGCCACACTTCAAATCAACTCTTGACCTTTTATCTGCTTCCTTGTAAATTAACTAATGAGGGAATAACACACACCTGGCCATGGAACAGCTGAGCAGCCAATTGTCCAATTGCTTTTGGTCCCTTAAAAAGGGCGGGACCACATATAAAAAGTGCTGTGATTCCTACACTGTTCACCTGATTTGGATGTAAATACCCTCAAATTAAAGCTGAAAGTCTGCAATTTCAGCTCATATTCATTGTTTAATTTCAACTTCAATATGCTGTGGTAGACAGCTAAAAATGTTGTCACTGAATGTGAAGAGAACTGGGGTTGAGTCCCTGTCAGTATGCTGTCGGAATTCACGACAGCATTCTGCTGTGTAGTAGCAACTATTAACAACCCCCAGCTACCCACATAGTCATATATATAGTGTATGTGACCACCCCTTCAAATTAGAGTCAATGCATATGGCGGAAGTTCAGCATTACAGCGTGATTGAAATTTGAAAGGCAATGTTCCCGCTTTAGTGGAGACTACATTCATGGTAAATGCTGAATAATTTGGCTCAATGGGAATGACCTTTATATTTCTATAGCTCAATCTGAACCGCTTCAGTGATGCAGATTGAATAGCGCCCCAAGTCATTCAATGAGTTAAGCACAGATGGCAATAGGAATAACAACTTTACAATGAGTTAAGCACAGATGGCAATAGGAATAACAACTTTACAATGAGTTAAGCACAGATGGCAATAGGAATAACAACTTTACAATGAGTTAAGCACAGATGGCAATAGGAATAACAACTTTACAATGAGTTAAGCACAGATGGCAATAGGAATAACAACTTTACAATGAGTTAAGCACAGATGGAGTTAAGCAATAGGAATAACAACTTTACAATGAGTTAAGCACAGATGGCAATAGGAATAACAACTTTACAATGAGTTAATCACAGATGACAATAGGAATAACAACTTTACAATGAGTTAAGCACAGATGACAATAGGAATAACAACTTTACAATGAGTTAAGCACAGATGGCAATAGGAATAACAACTTTACAATGAGTTAAGCACAGATGGCAATAGGAATAACAACTTTACAATGAGTTAATCACAGATGACAATAGGAATAACAACTTTACAATGAGTTAAGCACAGATGACAATAGGAATAACAACTTTACAATGAGTTAATCACAGATGGCAATAGGAATAACTTTACAAGCAACAGTGTGTGAAAACCTTGTGAAGACTTACAGAAAACGTTTGACCTCTGTCATTGCCAACAAAGGGTATATAACAAAGTATTGAGATAAACTTTTGTTATTGACCAAATACTTATTTTCCACCATAATTTGCAAATAAATTCATAAAAAAATCCTACAATGTGATTTTTGTTATAGATTCCGTCTCTCACAGTTGAAGTGTACCTATGATAAAAATTACAGACCTCTACATGCTTTGTAAGTAGGAAACACTGACGATTTTGCAGGTTATCAAATACTTGTTCTCCCCACTAAATGTTGAGCACTTATTGGCTGCTTTTCCTTTGTTGGAAGGTGAACCGTCACCACAGTAGAGATCCTGAGCGCTCTGGAGCATGTTTTCATCAAGGAATGCTCAGTTTGGACGGGCAGCCAGCTCTAGGAAGAGACTAGGTGGTTCCAAACTTCTTCCATTTAAGAATGGAGGACATTGTGTTTTGGGGGACTTTCAATGCTGGAGAAATGTTTTGGTACACTTCCCCAGATCTGTGACTCATGATAATCCTGTTTAGCACTCTATGGAGAATTCCTTTGCTCTGTCAATGGTGGGACTTTATATAGACAGGTGTGCCTTTCCAAATCATGTCTAATCAACTGAATTTACCACAGATGGACTCAAATCAAGTTGTCGAAACATTTCAAAGATATTCAATGGAAACAGGCTGCACCTGTGCTCAATTTTGAGTCTCATAGCAAAGGGTCTGAATACTAATGTAAATAAGGCATGTGTTTTTTATTTTTAATACATTTGCAAACATTTTTTGCTTTGTCATTATGGGGTATTGTCAGTAGATTGATAAGGAAAAATATGTATTTAATCATTTTTAGAATAAGGCTGTAACGTAACAAACTGTGGGAAAGGGGAAGGGATCTGAACACCTTCCGAATGCACTGTATGTGTGCAACACAGAGGATGAATAGGCAAGGCAAAAGATTTAACGGGGTAAAGTAGTAGGTACCGCTGGGTTTCACACTCAACAGTTGCCCATGTGTATAACAAATGGTCCATTACCTGAAGGACATCCAGCCAACTTGACACAACTGTGGGAAGCACTGGAGTCAACATGGGCCAGCGTGCCCGTCTAATGCTTTCAACACCTTGTAGGTCATGCCTGAGGGGGTGCAACTCAATAATATTAGGAAGGTTTTCCTAATGATTTGTACAGTCAGAGTATATCCGCCTCGCTCTCAGAAAAATAAGAATCAGGCTACTAATAGTTTTTACACAGTCAAACGTAACAAGTAACTAAACAATTTAAAAGAACTGTATAACTGATACATTTGACATATACAAGTAATTTAGCAAATTCTCTTACCCAGATTAATTTATAGTTACTACTTTCATTTTAGCTAGGTGAGAGAACCACATCACTCAAATATACAGGAAATGAAGATTCCATTTCATGTAAACAATGGATATATAGAGTTTTGCTAGAAATAAAATGAAATCAGAGAGCAGTAATATTTTACACACACACTTAGGTATCCACAAGCAATCTTTTCTAATTTTTTAAAAACCCACGTTTTCTAAATTTACAATTGTTGGTGTTATCTTTTATATTGATGATGAACTAATAGCCATTATGAATTTATGTTATCATTGAAATGAGTATCAAACTGTTGAGCGACTAAACACATTTCAAACAATAAAATAATTATTGAAAGGTCCAAAATCCAAAATCAATCAAATTTATTTATAAAGCCCATCAGCTGATGTTACAAAGTGCTGTACAGAAACCCAGCCTAAAACTATAAACAGCAAGCAATGCAGGTGTATGTAGAAGCACGTTGACTACGAAAAACTCTAGAAAGGACAGAACCTAGGAAGAAACCTAGAGAGGAACCAGGCTATGAGTGGTGGCCAGTCCTCTTCTGGCTGTGCTGGGTGGAGATTATAACAGAACATGGCCAAGATGGTCAAATGTTCATAGATGACCAGCAGGGTCAAATAATAATAATCAAATCATCACACAAAATTATTTTCCACAAAATTAATCATAATTTAGACCCATATAAATAAAACACATTACCTTCAGGTCATTTTGACCAGGCATATGAATTCTTGGGGCGCCATGTTTACTATGCATCATTGGATTAATAAAATACAAATGTTATTTGTAAGTCGCTCTGGATAAGAGCGTCTGCTAAATGACTTAAATGTAAATGTTATTGGAATTACTCTACAGTTTGCAAAACGTAAATAGATTTCCTACTTACCACACAAAGTGACCTCATCGTTTGTGCTGCTGGCAGAATAGTTTGTTTATGGACACGATGCAGTTCGTTTTGTTAGGTACTTCCCTAAAATCGGATCATAGGAACATTTGCCTACCCCATATAAACATGCCTATTTGGTCTACGACATGCAAATACACCCGGGATTGTGTGTGGATTCCGAATATCATGTCCGACGTGTTTTCCTAAAGGGAGCAATTCATTATTTTTTATTTGAAGGCAAGTCAGTTATGAACAAATTCTTATTTACAATGACGGCCTACCTAAAAAGCTCCTGCGGGGACTGGGATTAAAAATAGGACAAAACACATCACGACAAGAGAGACAACACTACATAAAGAGAGACCTAAGACAACAATATTGCATGTCGCAACACAACACAACATGGCAGAGGCACAACATGGTACCAGCACAAAACAGGGTACAAATATTATTTGGCACAGCCAACAGCACAAAGGGTTAGAATGTAGAGAGATACGTAATGGAATATATTTAAGGCCTGGTTTATACGCCATTTTACTAACCAGTTGTATTTCCTTAGAGTCAACTAGGACTCTTGGAGTCCTCCCTCCGTCGATGTATAGATTCCTACTGTTCTGGTATCACCCCCTAGTTATAACAGTTGCTCAGTTCCTGCTATTGTGTTGTTCAGTATTTTTCCATCTCAGATAAACCTCGTGATGACCACCCCTCCCTATCACAACTTTGTAAGATACAGCAAGTCACACCATGTGCTCAATATTGTTACATACAAACACAAGGACAAAGCATCTGCTGGGCTGTTATCTACAGTTTTGCAACATGCAGGTCACACCATCTCACTCAGGGGGATGGAGCATTGGAAGTTAAGACCAGCTTTAGCCATTGTTCTCTCTCTTACGTCTGGACATCACAAGAGAAGGTCACGATTGGCTCGTGGGTTATCTTTCATTTATTTGGCGTGGGCTACGGCCAAACAGTAGCCTGTGTAAAGTTGGGTTAATAAACCGTCAATTCGTAAACTCAATTCTCTGTCTGGACAATTGTAGTCTAGTCAGGTCATTACACTATCATAACCGTGCATATTATTAAATGACACTGCATGTTCAGGATAACATGTTTTTATATTCATTGATAACTAATAATGGAAGGTGATTTAATGCAATCTAACTAGATAAGAAGGCCTAGGCTACTTCATCCTTATGTAAGCTAAATGCATTTGATTCAAATACTGGCATGTGATAAAGGATAACATATCCATTATAATTATATAAAAGCATATCAAACAGGATTATATATATAGTCAATGAAATGTGTATTTATTATGGATCCCCATTAGCTGCTGCCTTCTTCCTAGGGACCCGCAAAATTAAGGCAGTTATACAATTTTAAAAACATTACAATACATTCATAACATATTTCACAACACACTAAGTGAACTCAGGCCCCTACTCCACTACCACATATCTACAATCCATGTGTACGTGTGTGTATAGTGATTATGTTTGTGTTGCTTCACAGTCCTGCTGTTCCATATGGTGTATTTTTATGTTTTTTTAAAGGTAGTCAAGGCTCCATGTAGTACTGTGTGCCTCCCATAGTCTGTTCTGGACTTGGGGATTGTGAAGAGACCTCTGGTGGCATGTCTTGTGGGGTATGCATGGGTTTCTGAGCTGTGTGTTAGTTGTCTAAACAGACAGCTCTGTGCTTTCATCAATACCTCTCACAAATACAAGTAGTGATGAAGTCAACCTCTCCTCCACTTTGAGCCAGGAGAGATTGACATGCATATTATTAATGTTAGCCCTCTCTATACATCCAAGGGACAGCCATGTTGCCCTGTTCTGAGCCAATTGCAATTTTCCTAAGTCCCTCTTTGTGGCACCTGACCACACGACTGAACAGTAGTCAAGGTGCGACAAAACTAGAGCCTGTAGGACCTACCTTGTTGATAGTGCTGTTAAGAAGGTAGAGCAGTGCATTTATGGACAGACTTCTCCCCATCTTAACTACTGTTGTATCAATATGTTTTGACCATGATGGTTTACAATCCGGGGTTACTCCAAGCAGTTTAGTCATCTCAATTAGCTAAATTTCCAAATTTTTCATTAAAATATGTAGTTGAGGTTCAGGGTTTAGTGAATGATTTGTGCCAAATACAATGCTTTTAGTTTTGGAAATGTTTAGGACAAACTTATTTCTTGCTACCCATTCCGAAACTAACTGCAGCTCTTTGTTAATTGTTGCAGTCATTTCAGTTGCTATAGTAGTTGACGTGTATAGTGTGGAGTCATATGCATACATAGACACACTGGCTTTACTCAAAGCCAGTGGCATGTCATTAGTAAAGATTGAAAAAGGTAAGGGGCCTAAACAGCTACCCTGGGAAATTCCTGATTCTACCTGAATTATGCTTGAGAGGCTTCCATTAATGAACACCCTCTGTGTTCTGTTAGGCAGGTAAGTCTTTATCCACATTATAGCAGGGGGTGTAAAGCCATAACACATACTTTTTTCCAGCAGCAGACTATGATCGATAATGTCAAAAGCTGCACTGAAGTCTAATAAGACAGCCCCCACAATCATTTTATCATACACAAATGACTGATGACTGGCTGAGAGAAATGTAAGTGCTATGCTTGTTGAGTGTCCTTTCCTATAAGCGTGCTGAAGTTTGTTTACTGTGAAATAGCATTGTATCTGGTCAAACACAATTTTTTCCAGAAGTTTACTAAGGGTTGGTAACTGGCTGATTGGTTGGCTATTTGATCCAGTAAAGGGGGCTTTTCTATTCTTGTGCTTTGGCAAAGTGGGTGGGGTTATATCCTTCCTGTTTGGCCCTGTCCGGGGGTGTCCTCGGATGGGGCCACAGTGTCTCCTGACCCCTCCTGTCTCAGCCTCCAGTATTTATGCTGCAGTTTGTGTCGGGGGGCTGGGGTCAGTTTGTTATATCTGGAGTACTTCTCCTGTCCTATTCGGTGTCCTGTGTGAATCTAAGTGTGCGTTCTCTAATTCTCTCCTTCTCTCTTTCTTTCTCTCTCTCGGAGGACCTGAGCTCTAGGACCATGCCCCAGGACTACCTGACCTGATGACTCCTTGCTGTCCCCAGTCCACCTGGCCATGCTGCTGCTCCAGTTTCAACTGTTCTGCCTTACTAGTGTGTGTGTAGGTAAGTAAAGAAGTAAAACAACAGTAAAAAGACATTTAGAAATAAGAGTAGCAAGGCTATATACAGACACCGGTTAGTCAGGCTTATTGAGGTAGTATGTACATGTAGATATGGTTAAAGTACTATGCATATATGATGAACAGAGAGTAGCAGTAGCGTAAAAAGAGGGATTGGCGGGTGGTGGGACACAATGCAGATAGCCCGGTTAGCCAATGTGTGGGAGCACTGGTTGGTCGGGCCAATTGAGGTAGTATGTACATGAATGTATAGTTAAAGTGACTATGCATATAAGATAAACCGAGAGTAGCAGCAGCGTAAAAGAGGGGTTGGGGGGGGGGGGGGGGGGGGTCACACAATGCAAATAGTCCGGGTAACCATTTGGTTACCTGTTTATGAGTTTTATGGCTTGGGGTAAAAACTGTTGAAGCCTTTTTGTCCTAGACTTGGCACTCCGGTACCGCTTGCCATGCGGTAGTAGAGAGAACAGTCTGACTGGGGTGGCTGGAGTATTTCACAATTTTCAGAGCCTTCCTCTGACACCAGCTGGTGTAGAGGTCCTGGATGGCAGGCAGCTTGGCCCCAGTGATGTACTGGGCCGTACGCACTACCCTCTGTAGTGCCTTGCGGTCGGATGGCCGAGTAGTTGCCATACCAGGCAGTGATGCAACCAGTCAGGATGCTCTCGATGGTGCAGCTGTAGAACTTTTTGAGGATCTGAAGACCCATGCCAAATGTTTTCAGTCTCCTGAGGGGGAATAGGCTTTGTCTTCACGACTTGGTGTGTTTGGACCATGATAGTTTGTTGGTGATGTGGACACCAAGGAACTTGATGCTCTCAACCTGTTCCACTACAGCCCCGTCGGTGAAAATGGGGGCGTGCTCGGTCCTCCTTTTCTTGCAGTCCACAATCATCTCCTTTGTCTTGATCAAGTTGAGTAAGAGGTTGTTGTCCTGGCACCATACAGCCAGGTCTCGGTCCGTCAGGAAGTCCAGGATCCAGCTGCAGAGGGAGGTGTTTAGTTTACGCTGAGCTGTAGTTAATGAATAGCATTCTCAAGTAGGTGTTCCTTTTGTCCAGATGGGAAAGGGCATTGTGGAGTGCAATAGAGATTGCATCATCTGTGGATCTGTTGGGGCGATATGCAAATTGGAGTGGGTTTCTGGTTTCATGGTGTTGATGTGAGCCATGGCCAGCCTTTCAAAGCTCTTCATGGCTATAGACGGGAGTGCTACGGGTCGGTAGTCATTTAGGCAGGTTGGATGGACTCCGTCCTTCCTGTAGAGTATCTTCTGTTTCCAGAAGGTGTCAAAGTTCTCTATAAAAGTGACTCCAGTAGAGTTACAGTAATATTTTAGCCAGATGTGTAATGCCAGTAGCCTGCTGAATCTTTCACATCTTACATCTTACCTCCAAACGAGTCAGGCAGGACTGTTTTCTCCTACCAGGACAATGCAATGGAGTGAAACGTGTCCACGTGTCCACTTTAGTCCCTGAAAACAAATGGGAAGAAAGTATTTGCTACATGTTTTTAGCTGGCTAGCAAGTTCACCAATTCATGTTTCAAAAACTGTCCAGGTCTTCACAATTGTAATTTGATTCATTACTGAATCTACGGTTAGGCCTAGTTTAGTTGTTCAATTCTAAAACAGCCGATAAGCAGGTTGAGTAATGTTAGTTAGCGGTGGTGTAAAATGTGTTTGCCAGACATTCTGGACAACCCTTATTCTTGGGTTTGGCCAGTGTATGCAGTCATTGTAAATAAGAATTTGTTCTTAACTGACTTGCCAAGTTAAATAAAGGTTTGTAGTCCGATTCTTCAGCTCCACTCAACCCCTCCCATCTATCTCTGAACACCATCCAGTTTTGATTTCAATTTGCCATATATTTTTCAACTGTGCTGTGATGTTTCAGAAAAATTCTGAACCTTTCTCATAACTGTTTTGAAACAGATGTCAGATTACACCCCAATAGTGGTAATTCCCTCTGCCCCGACCCACACATTTCCCATGCCTGTGAACAATGAATATGCAGAGACAGAAGTCGTTTTTTGCTTTTCTGCTTTGTTAGGCAACGGAACCATGGGAATTGGTTGGGATGGACCTAACCAGGGCGAAAATAACATCTGAGGGGTACCAGTACATACTGTATGTGTAATGATGGACTACTTTATAAAATGGACTGAGGATTTCCCCTTAAAGACAAAATGTGCAGATGTCACAGACTGTATTGTGAAATTGTTCTACAAGGTTGGTGTCCCCAAAATAAATAATTTTAACTGATCAAGGGAAATAATTTTTGAACAAGGTTACTTTTTAGTCTAATGCTAAATTGACATGTAAATTCCAGGTAACCTAATTTCCAGTGGTGTAAAGTACTTAAGTAAAAATACTTTAAAGTACTATTTAAGTAGTTTTTGTTGGGTATCTGTACTTTACTATTTATATTTTTGACAACTTTTACTTTACTACATTCCTAAACAAAATAATGTACTTTTTACTCCAAGTCCTGCGTCGGACTTCACTGCCACCAGTTCCGCAACCATTACAGGAGGACATTTACAGAGTAGTACTACAGAATGTGGAGAAGGAGCAAGAGAACAGGAACAGGGAAATCAAGTGACCTTTGCTGTTGGAGAACAGGTCCTGACAAGGAACATCAGGAGCAAGCAGAGGAAGGGTGACCGTGACCAGTTGGAGCCATATATTATTGCCAGAATTGAGGGGAAGAATGCAGGCCTGCTTTCCAACAAAGGGAAGTTGACCCCAATGATAAACACTGGCCACCGTGTCATGTTCAAAGAGGAGAAGGAAAGCATCCCAAACAAATCCCATTAACTTACTCCACCCTCTGGCCACACTGCAGGACCCCCCAGCTGGCCACACTGCAGGACCCCCCAGCCGGCCACACTGCAGGTCCCTCTGCCGGCCACACTGCAGGACCCCCAGCCAGCCACACTGCAGGACCCCCAGCCGGCCACACTCCAGAACCCTCTGCAGGACCCCCAGCCGGCCACACTGCAGGACCCCCAGCCGGCCACACTGCAGGACCCTCTGCAGGACCCCCAGCCGGCCACACTGCAGGACCCTCTGCAGGACCCCCAGCCGGCCACACTGCAGGACCCTCTGCAGGACCCCCAGCCGGCCACACTGCAGGACCCCCAGCCGGCCACACTGCAGGACCCCCAGCCGGCCACACTGCAGGTCCCTCTGCCGGCCACACTGCAGGACCCTCTGCCGGCCACACTGCAGGACCCTCTGCCGGCCACACTGCAGGTCCCTCTGCCGGCCACACTGCAGGACCCTCTGCCGGCCACACTGCAGGACCCTCTGCCGGCCACACTGCAGGACCCTCTGCCGGCCACACTGCAGGTCCCTCTGCCGGCCACACTGCAGGTCCCTCTGCCGGCCACACTGCAGGACCCTCTGCCGGCCACACTGCAGGACCCTCTGCCGGCCACACTGCAGGTCCCTCTGCCGGCCACACTGCAGGTCCCTCTGCCGGCCACATTGCAGGTCCCTCTGCCGGCCACACATGCACAGAGTCTTTTGTTCCCCCTCATTGTTCTTTTCTTCTTTTTCCTGATTAATTTACCCCAACCACCTCATACTTCATCCTTCCCCCCATTGTTCTTTTCAGTTCTTTTCTGCCTGCCTGCCACCATAAGAACCCAGCTTTACCATCACCAGACCCACCTCCTCCCATACTTCATCCTTTCCTTCCCACCATCTAGACCCCAGCTTTGCCTGCCACCATCACCAGACCTTCCCAAATCAGTTCCTCACCATCACCAGACCCCAGCTTCTGCCTCCCACCATCACCAGACCCCAGCTTCTGCCTGCCTGCCACCATCACCAGACCCCAGCTTCTGCCTGCCTGCCACCATCACCAGACCCCAGCTTCTGCCTGCCTGCCACCATCACCAGACCCCAGCTTCTGCCTGCCTGCCACCATCACCAGAACCCAGCTTCTGCCTCCCACCATCACCAGACCCCAGCTTCTGCCTCCCACCATCACCAGACCCCAGCTTCTGCCTCCCACCATCACCAGACCCCAGCTTCTGCCTGCCACCATCACCAGACCCCAGCTTCTGCCTCCCATCATCACCAGACCCCAGCTTCTGCCTCCCACCATCACCAGACCCCAGCTTCTGCCTCCCACCATCACCAGACCCCAGCTTCTGCCTCCCACCATCACCAGACCCCAGCTTCTGCCTCCCACCATCACCAGACCCCAGCTTCTGCCTGCCTGCCACCATCACCAGAACCCAGCTTCTGCCTGCCTGCCACCATCACCAGAACCCAGCTTCTACCTGCCTGCCACCATCACCAGAACCCAGCTTCTGCCTGCCTGCCACCATCACCAGAACCCAGCTTCTGCCTGCCTGCCACCATCACCAGAACCCAGCTTCTGCCTCCCTGCCACCATCACCAGAACCCAGCTTCTGCCTCCCACCATCACCAGAACCCAGCTTCTGCCTGCCTGCCACCATCACCAGAACCCAGCTTCTGCCTCCCACCATCACCAGAACCCAGCTTCTGCCTCCCACCATCACCAGAACCCAGCTTCTGCCTCCCACCATCACCAGAACCCAGCTTCTGCCTCCCACCATCACCAGACCCCAGCTTCTGCCTCCCACCATCACCAGACCCCAGCTTCTGCCTCCCACCATCACCAGAACCCAGCTTCTGCCTCCCACCATCACCAGACCCCAGCTTCTGCCTCCCACCATCACCAGACCCCAGCTTCTGCCTGCCATCATTCTCTGCCCCCATCATATCCTGATCCTGTTTCCCCTACTGTATCGCCTGCCTCCACCATTAGTGCACCAAGTCCTTTGCCAGCACAGAGGGATAGGCCAAAGAGTGATATATGCTTCTTAGTGTTCATAGCAATGGTTATCAACTGTACCACAGAGATGGAACTTAAGTCACAAAAAATAGATGTTGTGGTGGCAGCTGCAGAGAAGTACTTAGGTGTACAACACTTGACTTCAGAAGAGTTAAAGGGTGTGTTGAGTGGTGGTGTCCCATCCTCCCAGGCTGTTGACATGGTGTAGGACCAGATAGGTTTAAATAGTGGAATAGGGTGGTGGGTTTTTAAGTGTAGAGTTACAAAGTATAATGGATTTATACTCCAGTCTATTTGGTGGCGGTAATGCAACCTACAGTATATTGGATGTTAACTGCCATTAAACCACATCAAAGAAGAAGAATATTCACGCCTCCCATTTTCTGATGAGTGCTTTTGTTGTTCTTTTTCAGTGTGTCACAATACAAATAATCAGTGTCAACAAAGAACCAGTATCATAATAATGGTTTAAGAGATCATAACTGCATCACAACCTTTTGTTTCACAATAATAGGTATACATATTTATATTTCTTTGTTTATGTACCTGCATAAAGATTAGTTCCCGGTTGGGATGTGTTCAGTATAAGCACACTAAAGCAAAACGTTTTGCAACAGGAAATTAACATCTAGTTCAGGCATATAAACGTCCCTATTTCACATTACAAAATATTTTCCACATACTGAACATGGCTATGAAAATGCACACAGGCGTACACACAAACGCATGGCCTCTCTTAAAATTATTTTAAGTGCCATCAGCAATCCTCCCATCATTTAAGTAGCCTCTGAATGGAACTTACTGTACAGGTGAAAGCCCTTTTGTACACTTATAAAGATGAAAATCCGCAGTAGGGGCAACACTGCCACTGTCTGCCCCACAGCCATTGTAATTGTTTTAGTTTTATTGACAAAGCAGAGCTGGTGCGCTTTGTGCAAAAAAAATGTTTGCATTACATATGTTGCTATTCTATCGCTGGTACAATGATGCCCAAGGGGAAATAACAGTGTTTGTTGTTTGCAGTAACTTCTTTGTTGTTATAATATCCCAAAAGGGCAGTTTCACCAATAAAGATTCCAGCTTTAAGGAATAAGAACGGGTCTGAAATGTGTCAACCCAATCATAGTCTTGCACTACCAAGTCTCCTTTTCACTGGCTTTTGGAACAAATGTAAACAGTATTTCTTGAGGGGAGGACAGCTCATAATAATGGCTGGAGTGGCGTATAATGGCTGGAATGGAGTGAATGGAATGGTATCTAGCTCATGTTTGAAACCATTCCATTCACTCCATTTCAGCCATTATTATGAGCCGTCCTCCCTTCAGTAGCCTCCACTGGTATATACAGTATACTGTACATAGAATCGGAGTTGTCAACTGTTATTAAGAGGTCTTGGAGTGGGCAGGCCTTCCTCGGGAGGAAGAGCAGCTCTCTCCTCGTCTAGTCAAGACTGAGCTTGAAGTGGTAGGTAGGCCAGAAACCCAGCCAAGATACGTGTCACCATATGGGTGTCAGAGGGGAGGAAGGGGAAAAAAAGAGTTGAGTGTCATCCACATAACAACGTTAAGACACCATGTGAGCATATGCAACAGAGTTAAAAAGGTGCTCAAATGTCGCCAACTCCACAGCCAAAATGTCTCCACAGCTAGCTCGAAATGTCGCCAACTCCACAGCTAGCTCAAAATGTCGCCAACTCCACAGCTAGCTCGAAATGTCGCCAACTCCACAGCTAGCTCGAAATGTCGAACTCCACAGCTAGCTCGAAATGTCGCCAACTCCACAGCTAGCTTGAAATGTTGCCAATGGACATATCAAATGAGATATTTGTTCTATAGTTCAATCGGTTCGTACGTTGTCAAGGAGGACGGTCACGTGTGTTTAGGAGCAGAGGATCACTATTTCTAGCCCAGTATGTTACAGGGACAGTGGAGG
>NW_027039241.1:0-51459 GCF_034236695.1 Oncorhynchus nerka | reverse complement strand
TGTGAATAACACACGTCGGAGAGTTAGGTAAAATGCAAGTATAATCATTTACTCAGGTATTACATGTTACAGGTCCCAACATCCTAATCAGACACTCATAATGCACCTGTTTATAAATCCTAGATAGGTGCCCCACTAGCACCATCTCTGGTTTGACATTATGCCCATTATCTTAACGTCCTCCCTTTTCATATAGAATTAACTCGAGCACTTCATACCATTTTTAATACCACAGTGAAAATAACTATTTACATAAAGTATTTTTTTATAGGATAAAAAAATCATTGTCCATCGTTTCGCTATTTTAAATCCTTTTTCGTGGCACTAAGCCTCATGCGGTTTCAAGAAGATGGTCATAAAAAAAATGTATGACTTTACCTGACGTTCTCCGTGTCCTTCCGTCAGACTTTCAAGTCTCCAAGTCTCTGCTCGCCTCCCTACCACTGAGGAAGTACAGTTTCCGCGCAGCCCAGTCAAAACTGTTCACTGCTCTGGCCCCCCAATGGTGGAACAAACTCCCTCACGACGCCAGGACAGCGGAGTCAATCACCACCTTCCGGAGACACCCGAAACCCCACCTCTTTAAGGAATACCTAGGATAGGATAAAGTAATCATTCTCACCCCCCCTTAAAAGATTTAGATGCACTATTGTAAAGTGGCTGTTCCACTGGATGTCTTAAGGTGAACGCACTAATTTGTAAGTCGCTCTGGATAAGAGCGTCTGCTAAATGACTTAAATGTAAATGTAAATGTCTTAAGGGACATAATCCCCGTACCGCTGGCGAGGTCTTATGTTAGCCTTTGCCCTAGTGTGTCGCACCGGTAGCATATTGGGCACTACTGGTGTCCTCAGGTCCTCTCCTGGCACCTCTGGAATGTTGGGCACCTCTGGTATCCTCATGTCCTCTCCTGGCACCTCTGGGATGTTGGGCACCTCTGGTATCCTCAGGTCCCCACCTGCCAACTCTGGGATGTTGGGCACCTCTGGTATCCTCAGGTCCTCTCCTGCCACCTCTGGGATGTTGGGCACCTCTGGTATCCTCAGGTCCTCTCCTGCCACCTCTGGGATGTTGGGCACCTCTGGTATCCTCAGGTCCTCTCCTGCCACCTCTGGGATGTTGGGCACCTCTGGTATCCTCAGGTCCTCTCCTGGCACTCCTGGGATGTTGGGCACCTCTGGTATCCTCAGGTCCTCTCCTGGCACCTCTGGGATGTTGGGCACCTCTGGTATTCTCAGGTCCTCTCCTGCCACCTCTGGGATGTTGGGCACCTCTGGTATCCTCAGGTCCTCTCCTGGCACTCCTGGGATGTTAGGCAACTCTGGGAGCCTCTCCTTCCTCTTCCACAGCCTCCTGAAATTGTGAAGGCATGGTTGGCAGAGATCTTCCCCGTCTCCTCATTATGTGCCCTGCCCACACCATCTAGAAGATATTCACAGTGGCCTTCCCATGTGGCCCTCCTATGCCCTATGCTCTCCTGAACTGGGCGCATTTCTCTATGCCAAAATGGCTTGTCACACATCTGTGTCTTCCTGCATAGTCTTTGCTATTTTCACTGCTGACTCCGCCTTACCATTACTGACTCTGGTAGGGTGAGGACGTCACATGATGAACTCCTAGGCTTTTGCAAACAATGCAAAGTCTTGACTCGTGAACTGGGGCCCATTATCCGTAACTACACCACTGTCAGGTATGTCATATCTGCTAAACTGCTGCTTACAACAGTCGATGATGCAAGCGGCTGTTGTGTCAATCACTTTCTTCACCTCCCAAAAATCTGAATTGTAGTCCAGTATAATCAGAAAAGGAACGTTCTTTACTGTGAACAGATCCATTCCCACTTTAGATCAAGGACATGTTGGCATGTCATGTGGCTGCAGCGTTTCCTTTTGCTGCTTAGGTAGATTAGCATAACATATGCTGCACACAGCCACGAAATGTTTAATTTCTTGGGTCATGTTGGGACAGAATACTGAGTCTCTGGCTTTCCTGAGACTGGCTTCGACCCCTGAGTGCCCAGCATGTATACAAGAGAGAATCATTGGGCGTAGAGTTTCTGGCACTACCATCCTGTCGCCTTTGTAGATGACCTCTTCCTGCATTGTGAGTTTGTCTCTATGTCCAGTAGTCCCTCACCAGGATGGGTGTACTCTTTCTTGTGTCCGGCCAGCCTCTTAGGATAAAAAAACAGAAGCATTCAAGAAGTCTTGTCCTCTGTTGAGCTTTAATAGCATCCGGTGTCTGCGGGGAGATGTTTTGATCAGTAGCATGGTTCACATCTTCAACCTCAGCCTGTAGAGCATATACTGTCTCATTTGTCCAATATTGCAGGTGACTAGTTGTTGGTAGTGCTGCCCTGTACAAGAAATCTGCAATGTGAAGCTCTACTCCTTTCTTGTATACTGCCTGTAGTTGATAACGCTGAAGCTTTAACATCCTTTGAAGTCGCTTAGGTAGACAGAAGAGGTTTTTCGATGATAACATCAAGAGGTTTGTGATCAGTGTCCCCGTGATAAAGGCCCCACCATGAAGGTATTGATCAAAACAGTCACAGGCAAACACTATGGCGAGGCACTCCTTTTCAAGTTGGGCATATCCTTGCTCTGTGGGTGACAATGTCCTTGAAGCAAATGCAATGGGCTGCCGCTTCTGCAGGAGAGCTGCCCCTAGGCCTTTGTTACTTGCATCACATTGTAGGGTCACTTCTTCAGAGGTCATAGTACCTCAGTATTGGTTGGTTGCTCCAATGCAGCCTCATGTTTAGGAAGCCATGCCCACAGCACAACTTTATTGGTCAGCCAACACAATGGCTCACACATACGTCAGACAGTAATTTACAAAACCAAGCAGTCGCTGCACTGCTTTTTTGCGTCTGTAGGTGGGGAATTTGCTGTACTGCCTCCACCTTTCTTGGGGTCAGGCTTCAGGCCTTCTGCTGTCAAAACATGTCCCATGTATGTAATACTGAGGTCTTTATTCAGCTTTAGATTAATTTCCCTTACTCTTTGTAAGAGCTGAGTCAGGTTGTGGTCATGGTCCTGTACTGCTTCTTCCATCGTGGCACCACAGCCGTATACCAGGATGTCATCAGCTATGACGCTTATTCCTGGCAGTCCCTGAAGTGCATCATGTTGATAAAGCTGATATTCCTCTGCAGCTGGTTTCACTCTAACAGGTAACCTTGTTCATCAGTATCTACCATTGTGGGTCCAAAATGTTCTGAGGTAACTACTATCTTCATTCAAACGTACCCTGCCAGTACCCATTTGTTACATCCATAACCAAAAGATTTTTGCTTTTGGCAGGCTTGGCAGTATCTCTTCAATGGCAGGCATTTGGTAATGTGCCCTATGTTCGGGGCACTTGGATCAAGGCAGACTCTTATTTTACCAGGCTTTTCCACCACAACCATGTTGCTTATCCACTTAGTAGGTTTGGTGACCTTCGTAATGAATCAACAGCCTTCAGTATATTTTCCTTCAGTGGAATAGGGATTCAGTGGGAAGCTGTTGAACTGGTCTAACAGACTCATCCACCACCAGGTGAAGCTCACCTGGCAGAACCCCATCCTTCAAAAATGTCCTCAAACTGTTTCAGTATTGCCTCAGGTGTTCAAGTCTGATGGGGCCTTTTGTTTTTCTTTAGTGCTGACATGATGAATGTTGGTGTTTGAGCTGTAGCAACTTCATCTTTCACATGTTTCTGCTGAAAGGAGAGGCTTTTGCAAGGTTTTCACCACTTGGAATTTTAGCACGTTTCCCCATCATGGGGGCGGCAGGGTAGCCTAGTGGTTAGAGCGTTGGACTAGTAACCGAAAGGTTGCAAGTTCGAATCCCGAGCTGACAAGGTACAAGTCTGTCGTTCTGCCCCTGAACAGGCAGTTAACCCACTGTTCTAGGCCATCATTGAAAATAAGAATTTGTTCTTAACTGACTTGCCTAGTAAAATAAATTTAAAAAATGATTGGCTTGTAGTTCACACTCCCCTACTGGTGTAATAACTGAGCCATCATACCTTGCTTGGTTGTGGCTTTGCATCTCCATCCTGCAGTACTTGCATAAAGTCTCTGTAGTTGTGTATATTAACAGTTGAGCCACTGTCTAGCTGGCGTTTGATAGTGCTGCTTGGATTAAATCAGTTACCATTTAACTTTGAACATAATTGTTCAAAGTCTGTCATGTATAGCATGTCACTTCTTCATCAGCATTATGATCACTGCATGTATCGTGTTCTAGCAGATTGACAGGCTTACCTTGTCTTTGTCTGCACACTTTAGCAAAATGTTTCATTTTATTCCACAGAATTAGCAATATGTGGGGCATTTGGCTTTTGCGTGTGTTGATCTACAGTACATGCACCCATGTTTAGTATTTTTCTGCCTTATCACTGTTTGATGAATTGTTTCCATTTTTTATCGACATGGTCTCTATTTGTTCCGAGTGGCATAATTGAGATTCTGTTCATTTTTAAAAATTGGTTCTGTTCGCTTGCTCTACATAAATCTATAGCTTTGGTCAGGGTAAATTGGGGTTCGCGTGGCATACTTGCTCTTACCTTTACAGCCAATCACAAGTCTTGTCTCTGATCATTTCGTCTCTCATTGACCCGAAATCACATAAATCAGACAATTGACGCAGCCTCATAACATATGGACCAGACATCTCTGCTTGAGTTTGTTCACATACAAATATTTCATAAATCACATTACGAGTGGGTTTAAAATGTCAAGGATTTTCTTTGGATTTGCTCTATCCTCTTCCCCAGATCTAGGTGACGCTGAAGCATATGGCGTTCATTTTTATCTAAACCTGTAGGAATTTCCTAATTTTCCCACAAAACTGGTTGTTTTGATACAAATCGCCTTTCATATCCATGGCGCTAGGCACCGGAATTTGACTGACACTGCAGGCTTGTCGTCCTCGCTCACTTGTTTGCGTTTATCCGATAGTGATTACATTGTCCACATACCTTATCCCGTTTTCCTTAGTGCTTGGCTTTGGGTTCACACTTCTGACACCATGTTATGTGTATGTGAATAACACACGTCGGAGAGTTAGGTAAAATGCAAGTATAATCATTTACTCAGGTATTACATGTGACAGGTCACAACATCCTAATCAGACACTCATAATGCACCTGTTTATATATCCTAGATAGGTGCCCCACTAGCACCATCTCTAGGTTGGCATTACACCCATTATCTTAATCTTCTTGGTGAGGGTTCCCCAGGTTGGGTCACAGTCCTTCATCTCCACTTGTCTTTTGGGTGTCTTTCTCTTCCCATCAGGTGCCCCAGTTTAGGGCAATCATAGTGTGCATGTCTGGTGGTAGACATTAAAACATCCATACATACAAAAAAATAACATTTGAAAATGAAAGCACACAGGGTAGTACACAAAGTACTTCATTTATTTACAGTTTTTAAAAGTACACAAATGGGAGATAAAGGAATATTCTTAGAGCTGGTAGCTTAGTTAATTACACATAGGAGGGTGAGTCAGTGATTGACCAAACTGGCCATGAGTCAAACCAGAAATGACTAGTCAATAATGAGGTCAGCATTAAAACAGTCCTATAGAGCTGAACCATGGCAACAGTTCAGCTGTGCCCGCCCTTAAATCTCATCTTGCTGATTGAAATTATCCTCAGAGGTCAAATTGAATATCCCAAACTCTTGCTCCACTCTTTGCTGAGAACCAGTAAAGACATGGCGTGTTACTCTGCCCAGGCCTTGCCAACGCATGCTAGATCTTACAACGCATCAGCTAACCACATTATCGATGATGTGGCATGCAATCACTGGTCGATGCATGCAACGTCTGAGCAGGGGAACATGACCATCAACTGGAACGTCCAAGGCCATAGCCCACCCAAGAGAAGTGTAAATCGGTTCTTTTATCAGGGAATAGATGAAGTAATGACAGCGGTTTAGTCAACTGCTTCTAGCCACATCAGTGCAGGACCATTTTACTTCTCAAAACATGTAAAAATAACAACACCAGTGTTCACATGGAGCCAGTAAGTAATTGTGAGCCTTTGATATAAAAAAAAACTCCATTCACTCAAAACTAATTATAGTTTAAAATGGCAGCCATTTAACAGACACTTAAGTCTCTGGGTATCTGGTGTATTTGAGGAACTCCAACTAAAACGATCCTGCACTTCATCTTTGTGGACAGACAAGGCAAAAGCCTGGGAACAGACAATGATTGACAGCCCAAAACAGACCGATTATAGGACAGTGATGTCCCACTTTAGAGCGGCCCCAAGTGAGACCTACGGTCAGAAACCCAAATTCACTACAATAAGGAAACCAAAAAGGGAAAAAGCTGAAACATTTCACATCTTCAATAAAATACAATTTCACAGCCTAGAAACAATACAAATAACAGAATGAGAATGTAGATCTGTACAGTAGACCATGAGGCAGTCTGACTCAGTGTGAGAAGAGGAAACCTTAACAGGGGCCCCTCCATAACACATACAACTTGAGGGATGTTGATCATAGAACCCCATAAAGAAAACAGACTTCAAATGTGGTTTAGAGTTGAAACCCTCCACCTGACTCATACACCTCAGCTTGGTCAAAGGGATGTCCAGTGTTAAAACATGCAAATAGTTTATATTACAAATGGCTTTAGAGTTACAGATCAGGGCTGTGAAAACAAAAGCCTGCTGGTGGTCAGAGAAAAGAGGTCTGTAAATAAGTACAAATGAAAAACCAAAACCGATCCATTTCAAATAGAGCCGCAATCATCGATTAGCTCTTTTCATATCAGATTTATCGATTAGGTTATTTAGTAATGTACTGTGGTAGAAATTGGTGTCTATTGACAAAGTGCCATGGACGATAAGTAGTAACCATGGCGATAACGGTGCGGGTGATGTTGTTCCATTTGTCGTCTTAATTAAATCTGTTAGATCGCCATGGCAGCAAAGACCACGGCCTCTGCACAGACGTTGAAAATGTCTCCCAGAAAAAAAGGGTGCAGATGTGGTCTGTAGTTCAGAGATTCTTTATCACAACGATTGTAAGTGGGAGAGAGTACAAGGAAATCAAGGGCGAGCGGGAAAGGAACAAGAGATCTAGTGGGAAAAAGAGAGGATCAACCAGAGAACACCAGGTCAGGAGAGGAAAGAGATGGTCTTCCGATGGTTTCTGAAGTAGTTAGGCTGGCTGGCAGCTGATTGGTTGAGCCAGGCTTGGTGCAGTCCTCCGCTGTGCCAGGTGCATTGTGGGTATTGTCTCATCGAGGCGCTGCAGAGTGGAGGCCACCAGGGATCATACCAGGCACCATCTGAGAGAAAGAGAAACTTTTATACTTGCAGGCAGGGATCTCTACTCTAGCTTCTCTACATGGAATCTCCATCTTATCATTAATTATACTTCATTCTCTTCTGCACTTAAAATGTAATTAAAAATACCAGACGTACAATATTCTTCATAAGGTTCAAGACATGCATGAAGGGTTGAAAATAGCTTCATCTTGTCATATTTCTCAGTAGCAGCAGCAGTATTTCTGAGTAGTGCAGCAGATATGCTGAGGGTGATAGATGAGGGTAGGCAGCGTTGGGCCACCTCATCACATGGCTTTAGTCTGGTGCATCATTCACGTGTCAGAAAAATTAAACTCAATTCAGTATTCACCAGAGTTGACGCTTTCAGCCGTGGCGAACCTAAACTGTAGCTTGAGGAGAATCTCTGGAGATGTATGAAAAACCATGCAGCATTGAGCAGTGGTAAAAGTCAAGGGAGAGAGGGTTTGAAGGACACTAGAGAGTTAGGAGCAGAATAGGATCTAATGCAGTCACATGCTGGAGAACGTCAGACAGGCATCAGCACAGTCCAACCACTGCAACAAGCCACGCGCACTGAGCGGAGGATAGGTCACAGAGCTAGGTGGGGTGACAGCCAGGAATAAGGGAAACACTAATTCCCCATGTGTATTTGTTATCACAAGGCTGGAATGCAGCACTCCAGTTCTCAAGGGCTGCAGTGTTTGATATGAAGACTCACACACTGATCAGTACGCTATGAAAGGGAGGAGTCTGGCCTGCTGAAGTCTAGCTCCTATTGTCATCAGCGATATTAGCTGCTAACATTGAAGCTACTTGTCTCCAGTGATCACATGGTCTCAACCCCCTTTCATAGTGTAACAGAGAGGAATGGAGAGCCTGCAGACAGACAGTGCTGCCTAATAACACAGGAGACGTGCATCCCTGGTGCTTAAGGACACAGCGCCAGCCTGAGCGGGACTCACCTAGTGTGGCCATCGGGCCATCACACGAGGATGTGGCGAGCCTCTACTTGTCGTGATGATCGAAGGGAATGCTATTCTGGGGTTGGGGGGGAAGGAGGGAGAGAGAAGGCCATAGGGCAAGTCAGACAAGTGGATCTGGGTCTGTAGTATGGCATGCTTACCGTCACACCAATGCCCTGGGAGTGGGAGATAAAAAAACTCCCATGACCACCTGGTGGAAACGTTAAGACATGGGCAAGGAGAGTGGGGAGATGTTGACGCTGCCCAAGGAGAGTGGGGAGATGTTGATGCTGCCCAAGGAGTGTGGGGAGATGTTCAGGGTTTCCTCTCAATCCTGGTGTGGATTTCCTTCCCTTCTTATCCTTGTCTTGTTTTGGCAGGCTAACGCCAGGGCCCTTTACATAGCTAGCTGAAGTTCCTACCTCCAATAAACAGCTTTATGTTCATTCATGTTTTAAAAGATTATGTTGATGTGATCCTGGCCTTACTGATGCACTGCTAGACATATAGATACTCTTACTGACATTTGAAGACAGGACATTCCTGCTTCAAGTTTCACCATAGACAACTTCATTAGTTATGTGTTGCATATTTCTCTGCAGGAGTGGGTCACGATGGGGCATGGTCGTATGAGGTTAAGGGTCATGTGGTGAGGCCCGAGGGGGTGACGCTAGGGATGGGGCGAGCTTGTACCTGTGAGGTGGACATGCGGGAGGTGTCCTGGTGTCCCGTCAGATCGGACGAGGAGACGTTAACAGGAGCTCCCCGGTGAAGCCGCATGCTCACTTTCCTCTCCCGCTCCATACCAGACACCGGTCGTGGAGACGTGTTGGCTAGAGAGGAGAAATAAATACTATGCTCCCTGACCATGACAAGACAATAGTCAAGCACATTGTTACGCAATCCATACATCAAAGTCATCTAGGTGTGCGTCAGAAACACTAACCTGTGTGTGAGGGGTATAAGATGTGCGTCAGAAACACTAACCTGTGTGTGAGGGGTATAAGATGTGCGTCAGAAACACTAACCTGTGTGTGAGGGGTATAAGATGTCGTCAGAAACACTAACCTGTGTGTGAGGGGTATAAGATGTGCGTCAGAAACACTAACCTGTGTGTGAGGGGTATAAGATGTGCGTCAGAAACACTAACCTGTGTGTGAGGGGTATAAGATGTGCGTCAGAAACACTAACCTGTGTGTGAGGGGTATAAGATGTGCGTCAGAAACACTAACCTGTGTGTGAGGGGTATAAGATGTGCGTCAGAAACACTAACCTGTGTGTGAGGGGTATAAGATGTGCGTCAGAAACACTAACCTGTGTGTGAGGGTATAAGATGTGCGTCAGAAACACTAACCTGTGTGTGAGGGGTTTAAGATGTGCGTCAGAAACACTAACCTGTGTGTGAGGGTATAAGATGTGCGTCAGAAACACTAACCTGTGTGTGAGGGGTATAAGATGTGCGTCAGAAACACTAACCTGTGTGTGAGGGGTTTAAGATGTCGTCAGAAACACTAACCTGTGTGTGAGGTGGGTGTGAGGGTGTAGGCGGCGCCGTGTCCTGTGTTCCTCGGGTCGTCCTGAGGTGGCAGGGAGTCCCCTGGCCCCGGGGTTCCTGCTGTGTCTCAGCCTATCCTCTCTGTCCCTCCGCTCCCGCTCCGCCTCCTCTGCTGCACGGTTGGCCCCCTTGGAATTAGGGGCAGTCAGAAGGATAGAAATGGAGACTAGATCAGAAAGCTGCCGCTGAGGTACCATTAGCTAATGGTTAAGAGGACTAATGTGTAATAAATCATTAATATGTTTCATCCTGGTTAATTAACAATTAAGAGGCAGTACTCACAAACTTGAGCATGTTCCAGTCAAAGACGTAGTCATAAGAGAAGCCCTGTCTGTGGAACAGGTTCCTGAACAGCTGTCTGAGGTACGAGTAGTCTGGCTTGTCGTCGAACCGCAGAGAACGACAGAAGTTCAGGTAGGTGGAGAACTCAGCTGTGAGGAGGAAGAAAAGTGTTACTTTTAATCAGAATACTTTCTCGTCATCTTTTAATCAGAATACTTTCTCGTCATCTTTTAATCAGAATACTTTCTCATCGGGAAGGGAAATTATTTCCCATGTTTACAGGGTCACAGCATGATCTCTTTGTAGAGAGGTGCAGAAAGGACAAGACAAATGGACAGAAACACTCCAAGAGTATATTGTTACTACATGACAAGCACAGAAACCCTTAGTAAACTATAACCAGGATGGAGTAAATGTAAAAAAATCACATTACTCACAGGGATATCCCTTGCAGAGCACCTCGATGGGGGTGGACATCTTTTTCTCACTGATGCGTTCGTACTTCTGTCTCTTGGTGGCGGCCTTGAGGCCCTGCCAGGGCAGAGAGCCCAGGTTGAAGTACATCAGGACATAACCCAGAGACTCCAGGTCATCACGACGAGACTGTTCTGCAGAGGGAGAGGAGAAAAAAGGATCCTTTCCAGATCTGACATGATCGAAGGAAAGTGCTCCACTATGAGGCTTGTGCTGAGGAATGTGCGTGCATGTGATCAACCTCTAGATGTGAGTGTATGTGTGCGACCTACCTATTCCCAGGTGTGTGTTGATGGATGCGTAGCGTGCGGGTGCGGTCAGGTTCTTGTTCTCGGGGTAGGGGATGCTGATGTGTGCGGGCGTCACGGTACTTCTTGGCCAGGCCAAAGTCGATGATGTACACCAGGTTGCCCTTCTTGCCCAGGCCCATCAGGAAGTTGTCAGGCTTCACATCTCTGTGGATGAAGTTCTTAGAGTGGATGTACTCAATCCGGCTGATCTGGAGGAGAAGAGAGGAGAGCAGGGGTGGCCACTACACCTCCTTGACAGTTTTACTTTGCGCTTCTAATTTGTTAGCAGATTTTATAGCACATAGTGGCCATAACTGTAGAAGATACAGAGGACCTAATAGCCAGCATAAGAGCTGAGGATTTAATGGTCAGTTGTGTCTCACCATCTGGTCAGCCAGCAGCAGGACGGTCTTGAGGCTGAACTTGCGGGAGCAGAAGTTGAACAGGTCCTCCAGACTGGGGCCTAGCAGCTCCATCACCATCACGTTGTAATCTCCTCTGCTCCACACCACTTTATGGACGGGATGCCCACTGTAGGAAAGGAAGGAGAGAGATTTCTAAGGATGCCCACTGTAGGGAAAGGAAGGAGAGAGTGATTTCTAAGGATGCCCACTGTAGGGAAAGGAAGGAGAGAGTGATTTCTAAGGATGCCCACTGTAGGGAAAGGAAGGAGAGAGTGATTTCTAAGGATGCCCACTGTAGGGAAAGGAAGGAGAGAGTGATTTCTAAGGATGCCCACTGTAGGGAAAGGAAGGAGAGAGTGATTTCTAAGGATGCCCACTGTAGGGAAAGGAAGGAGAGAGTGATTTCTAAGGATGCCCACTGTAGGGAAAGGAAGGAGAGAGTGATTTCTAAGGATGCCCACTGTAGGGAAAGGAAGGAGAGAGTGATTTCTAAGAATGCCCACTGTAGGGAAAGGAAGGGAGAGTGTGATTTATAAGGATGCCCACTGTAGGGAAAGGAAGGGAGAGTGTGATTTATAAGGATGCCCACTGTAGGGAAAGGAAGGAGAGTGATTTATAAGGATACCCACTGTAGGGAAAGGAAGGAGAGAGTGATTTATAAGGATACCCACTGTAGGGAAAGGAAGGAGAGAGTGATTTATAAGGATGCCCACTGTAGGGAAAGGAAGGAGAGAGTGATTTCTAAGGATGCCCACTGTAGGGAAAGGAAGGAGAGAGTGATTTCTAAGGATGCCCACTGTAGGGAAAGGAAGGAGAGAGTGATTTCTAAGGATGCCCACTGTAGGGAAAGGAAGGAGAGAGTGATTTCTAAGGATGCCCACTGTAGGGAAAGGAAGGAGAGAGTGATTTCTAAGGATGCCCACTGTAGGGAAAGGAAGGAGAGAGTGATTTCTAAGGATGCCCACTGTAGGGAAAGGAAGGAGAGAGTGATTTCTAAGGATGCCCACTGTAGGGAAAGGAAGGAGAGAGTGATTTCTAAGGATGCCCACTGTAGGGAAAGGAAGGAGAGAGTGATTTCTAAGGATGCCCACTGTAGGAAAGGAAGGAGAGAGTGATTTCTAAGGATGCCCACTGTAGGGAAAGGAAGGAGAGAGTGATTTCTAAGAATGCCCACTGTAGGGAAAGGAAGGGAGAGTGTGATTTATAAGGATGCCCACTGTAGGGAAAGGAAGGGAGAGTGTGATTTATAAGGATGCCCACTGTAGGGAAAGGAAGGAGAGTGATTTATAAGGATACCCACTGTAGGGAAAGGAAGGAGAGTGATTTATAAGGATACCCACTGTAGGGAAAGGAAGGAGAGAGTGATTTATAAGGATGCCCACTGTAGGGAAAGGAAGGAGAGTGATTTATAAGGATGCCCACTGTAGGGAAAGGAAGGAGTGTGATTTATAAGGATGCCCACTGTAGGGAAAGGAAGGGAGAGAGTGATTTATAAGGATGCCCACTGTAGGGAAAGGAAGGGAGAGAGTGATTTATAAGGATGCCCACTGTAGGGAAAGGAAGGGAGAGAGTGATTTATAAGGATGCCCACTGTAGGGAAAGGAAGGAGAGAGTGATTTATAAGGATGCCCACTGTAGGGAAAGGAAGGAGAGAGTGATTTATAAGGATACCCACTGTAGGGAATGGAAGGAGAGAGTGATTTATAAGGATGCCCACTGTAGGGAATGGAAGGGAGAGAGTGATTTATAAGGATGCCCACTGTAGGGAAAGGAAGGAGAGAGTGATTTGTAAGGATACCCACTGTAGGGAATGGAAGGGAGAGTGTGATTTGTAAGGATGCCCACTGTAGGGAAAGGAAGGAGAGAGTGATTTATAAGGATGC
Organism: Oncorhynchus nerka; assembly: GCF_034236695.1. NCBI lineage: Eukaryota > Metazoa > Chordata > Actinopteri > Salmoniformes > Salmonidae > Oncorhynchus > Oncorhynchus nerka. The sequence continues at coordinate 38,310 of NW_027039241.1, read as the reverse complement.
CCACTGTAGGGAATGGAAGGGAGAGTGTGATTTGTAAGGATGTCCACTGTAGGGAAAGGAAGGGAGAGTGTGATTTGTAAGGATGCCCACTGTAGGGAATTGAAGGGAGAGTGTGATTTGTAAGGATGCCCACTGTAGGGAATGGAAGGGAGAGTGTGATTTATAAGGATGCCCACTGTAGGGAAAGGAAGGGAGAGAGTGATTTATAAGGATGCCCACTGTAGGGAATGGAAGGAGAGAGTGATTTATAAGGATGCCCACTGTAGGGAATGGAAGGGAGAGAGTGATTTATAAGGATGCCCACTGTAGGGAATGGAAGGGAGAGTGTGATTTATAAGGATACCCACTGTAGGGAATGGAAGGGAGAGAGTGATTTATAAGGATGCCTACTGTAGGGAAAGGAAGGGAGAGTGTGATTTATAAGGATACCCACTGTAGGGAATGGAAGGAGAGAGTGATTTATAAGGATGCCCACTGTAGGAAAGGAAGGAGAGTGTGATTTATAAGGATACCCACTGTAGGGAATGGAAGGGAGAGAGTGATTTATAAGGATGCCCACTGTAGGGAATGGAAGGGAGAGTGTGATTTATAAGGATACCCACTGTAGGGAATGGAAGGGAGAGAGTGATTTATAAGGATGCCTACTGTAGGGAAAGGAAGGGAGAGTGTGATTTATAAGGATACCCACTGTAGGGAATGGAAGGGAGAGAGTGATTTATAAGGATGCCCACTGTAGGGAATGGAAGGGAGAGAGTGATTTATAAGGATGCCCACTGTAGGGAAAGGAAGGAGAGAGTGATTTATAAGGATGCCCACTGTAGGGAATGGAAGGGAGAGAGTGATTTATAAGGATGCCCACTGTAGGGAATGGAAGGGAGAGTGTGATTTATAAGGATGCCCACTGTAGGGAATGGAAGGGAGAGTGTGATTTGTAAGGATACCCACTGTAGGGAATGGAAGGGAGAGTGTTATTTGTAAGGATGCCCACTGTAGGGAATGGAAGGGAGAGAGTGATTTATAAGGATGCCCACTGTAGGGAAAGGAAGGAGAGAGTGATTTGTAAGGATGCCCACTGTAGGGAATGGAAGGGAGAGAGTGATTTATAAGGATGCCCACTGTAGGGAAAGGAAGGAGAGAGTGATTTGTAAGGATACCCACTGTAGGGAATGGAAGGGAGAGTGTGATTTGTAAGGATGCCCACTGTAGGGAAAGGAAGGAGAGAGTGATTTATAAGGATGCCCACTGTAGGGAATGGAAGGGAGAGTGTGATTTGTAAGGATGTCCACTGTAGGGAAAGGAAGGGAGAGTGTGATTTGTAAGGATGCCCACTGTAGGGAATTGAAGGGAGAGTGTGATTTGTAAGGATGCCCACTGTAGGGAATGGAAGGGAGAGTGTGATTTATAAGGATGCCCACTGTAGGGAAAGGAAGGGAGAGAGTGATTTATAAGGATGCCCACTGTAGGGAATGGAAGGAGAGAGTGATTTATAAGGATGCCCACTGTAGGGAATGGAAGGGAGAGAGTGATTTATAAGGATGCCCACTGTAGGGAATGGAAGGGAGAGTGTGATTTATAAGGATACCCACTGTAGGGAATGGAAGGAGAGAGTGATTTATAAGGATGCCTACTGTAGGAAAGGAAGGGAGAGTGTGATTTATAAGGATACCCACTGTAGGGAATGGAAGGAGAGAGTGATTTATAAGGATGCCCACTGTAGGGAAAGGAAGGGAGAGTGTGATTTATAAGGATACCCACTGTAGGGAATGGAAGGGAGAGAGTGATTTATAAGGATGCCCACTGTAGGGAATGGAAGGGAGAGTGTGATTTATAAGGATACCCACTGTAGGGAATGGAAGGGAGAGAGTGATTTATAAGGATGCCTACTGTAGGAAAGGAAGGAGAGTGTGATTTATAAGGATACCCACTGTAGGGAATGGAAGGGAGAGAGTGATTTATAAGGATGCCCACTGTAGGGAATGGAAGGGAGAGAGTGATTTATAAGGATGCCCACTGTAGGGAAAGGAAGGAGAGAGTGATTTATAAGGATGCCCACTGTAGGGAATGGAAGGGAGAGAGTGATTTATAAGGATGCCCACTGTAGGGAATGGAAGGGAGAGTGTGATTTATAAGGATGCCCACTGTAGGGAATGGAAGGGAGAGTGTGATTTGTAAGGATACCCACTGTAGGGAATGGAAGGGAGAGTGTTATTTGTAAGGATGCCCACTGTAGGGAATGGAAGGGAGAGAGTGATTTATAAGGATGCCCACTGTAGGGAAAGGAAGGAGAGAGTGATTTGTAAGGATGCCCACTGTAGGGAATGGAAGGGAGAGTGTTATTTGTAAGGATGCCCACTGTAGGGAATGGAAGGGAGAGTGTGATTTGTAAGGATACCCACTGTAGGGAATGGAAGGGAGAGTGTTATTTGTAAGGATTCCCACTGTAGGGAATGGAAGGGAGAGTGTGATTTGTAAGGATACCCACTGTAGGGAATGGAAGGGAGAGTGTGATTTGTAAGGATGCCCACTGTAGGGAATGGAAGGGAGAGTGTGATTTGTAAGGATGCCCACTGTAGGGAATGGAAGGGAGAGTGTGATTTGTAAGGATGCCCACTGTAGGGAAAGGAAGGGAGAGAGTGATTTATAAGGATGCCCACTGTAGGGAATGGAAGGGAGAGTGTGATTTGTAAGGATACCCACTGTAGGGAATGGAAGGGAGAGTGTTATTTGTAAGGATGCCCACTGTAGGGAATGGAAGGGAGAGTGTTATTTGTAAGGATGCCCACTGTAGGGAATGGAAGGGAGAGAGTGATTTATAAGGATGCCCACTGTAGGGAATGGAAGGGAGAGAGTGATTTATAAGGATGCCCACTGTGGGGAATGGAAGGGAGAGAGTGATTTATAAGGATGCCCACTGTAGGGAAAGGAAGGGAGTGAGTGATTTATAAGGATGCCCACTGTAGGGAAAGGAAGGGAGAGAGTGATTTATAAGGATGCCCACTGTAGGGAAAGGAAGGAGAGAGTGATTTATAAGGATGCCCACTGTAGGGAAAGGAAGGGAGAGAGTGATTTATAAGGATGCCCACTGTAGGGAAAGGAAGGAGAGAGTGATTTATAAGGATGCCCACTGTAGGGAAAGGAAGGGAGAGAGTGATTTATAAGGATGCCCACTGTAGGGAAAGGAAGGGAGAGAGTGATTTATAAGGATGCCCACTGTAGGGAATGGAAGGGAGAGAGTGATTTATAAGGATGCCCACTGTAGGGAATGGAAGGGAGAGAGTGATTTATATGATGCCCACTGTAGGGAAAAAGGAAGGGAGAGAGTGATTTATAAGGATGCCCACTGTAGGGAAAGGAAGGGAGAGAGTGATTTATAAGGATGCCCACTGTAGGGAAAGGAAGGGAGAGAGTGATTTATAAGGATGCCCACTGTAGGGAATGGAAGGGAGAGAGTGATTTATAAGGATGCCCACTGTAGGGAAAGGAAGGGAGAGAGTGATTTATAAGGATGCCCACTGTAGGGAAAGGAAGGGAGAGAGTGATTTATAAGGATGCCCACTGTAGGGAATGGAAGGGAGAGATTGATTTATAAGGATGCCCACTGTAGGGAATGGAAGGAGAGAGTGATTTATAAGGATGCCCACTGTAGGGAAAGGAAGGGAGAGTGTGATTTGTAAGGATGCCCACTGTAGGGAATGGAAGGGAGAGTGTGATTTGTAAGGATGCCCACTGTAGGGAATGGAAGGGAGAGTGTGATTTGTAAGGATGCCCACTGTAGGGAATGGAAGGGAGAGTGTGATTTGTAAGGATGCCCACTGTAGGGAATGGAAGGGAGAGTGTGATTTGTAAGGATGCCTACTGTAGGGAATGGAAGGGAGAGAGTGATTTATAAGGATGCCCACTGTAGGGAATGGAAGGGAGAGAGTGATTTATAAGGATGCCCACTGTAGGGAAAGGAAGGAGAGAGTGATTTGTAAGGAAATCCCATTCTTTATTGGGTTTAACATGATTTCTTGTGTGATACCTCTACCACACAAGTGCTGTTTCTCTGGCTCTGTGATCTGATGACAGGTTCCACTGAGTCTATTCGCTCAGGCTGCTGGCTGGCATGACTGAATCATGTGGATGACTGCCTGCCTGCCTGCTTGTTAATGTGGTTTTCACATCACTGGACATTGGGGGAAGGGGGAAAATAGGGTGAAAAGGAAGATAAAGGGTGTAGATAGAAGGGGGAGATGGGGAAAGAGACACTGATAGCCACAGCCTGGCCCCTGTATAATGTTTCAGACCCATGTCTCACCTCCTCCCTGCATCATCTTGTAGATCTTACTCTCTATGTGGAGCTGTGGGTGTTTGGTCTTCACACATTCCAGTTTAATGGCGACCTCCTCTCCCACTGAGATGTCTGTGCCTGGGGGAGAAAGAGGAAATACTGTCAATACAAATGTATGTAGATGGATAAAGAGCCACCAGGTGTGTTATTGCTTTCAGTTCAGAGTATGATTTAGGCTTATAAAGGACTAGGTCCTGGACAGTTTTACCTGACCAGTAAGGGAGGGGGAAACTCATGGGCCTGGTGATGCATGCCCCTGCTGACTGACAGGTGAATAATCTGTCGACGTACTTGAGCAAGACACTTAACCAGAGCCATTATGGTTAAGAGTGTCTGCAAATGACTAAAATGTAGATGGGGCATATACACCAAGTCCCATTCATATCATACCAGCCACAAAAGAATGCAACTCAAACAGGTAAACAAACCAACTAACTGTAATCTTAACGTTTCCTCATGAGGAGTACTGCCAGCATGTGTGACCAGAATCCTACTTTAGTACTGGGCCTACTTCTCTATTCTTCTACTTTAGAACTGGGCCTACTTCTCTATTCTTCTACTTTAGAACTGGGCCTACTTCTCTATTCTTCTACTTTAGAACTGGGCCTACTTCTCTTTGGGCAGCTTGCAAAAGCTACAAGTCTAAACATGCATTGAAGAGGTGCACATTTGCTGCTTGTGTGCTAGCAGGGGAAATGGAGCTTCATAAATCTGACATTTCATTTCAAAAGTAGGCTACAGTCAGCTACACAACAGAGCCACCAGCCAGTGAATGACTCAGACCCTCTCCTGAAAAGCACTTAACACCTCCATGAACACACAATAACATGTTGGATGAGTCGTACATGTGGTTACATAAAGGGGGCTGCATTAATCTGAGGGAATTACAGCTGACTGGAGCATCCCATTCCCTCTGTGTGTGAGTAGGATGAATGCCCTCCCCCCAATCACCTGAAGAGTACACAGCTAATCCATTCCCTCGCTGAAATGACATTCTGTCTCTCCCATTACAATGGATAAGAACTAGGCACTTAGGACTGACACGTTAATTTTTCCCCATGGCATAGCGGTTTAGCCTTATCCACAAAATTGGCAGTCAAGTCTGCGTGCTCTAGAAATGAACAAATTGTACTTCACGTGGTAGTCAAACTATATGAACTCAACATAAGTCTTTCGGTGTCAGAATGTTTCATGTGACCTAGGAGAGTGATATAGATGTATGGTCTGGTTATGCAATCCAGCTAGGGTGTCAAAAGCAAAACACCCACACCATATCCTAAGTGGTTCGGTGCAGGTGGGGTGGGCTGGATGGCCTTATCACTAAACGTCTCCTATTTCACAGTCACGACTCATTAAAAACATCCACTCAGCCCTACACTCAGTGGTGCAATTTCATTACACTTCATGTTTGTTGAGTTGGAACATTGAGTTTCATTGGACATGAGGTTTCTCATCTGCAACACAATTTATATATTGACCATAAGTTAAACTGCAGCCATGCAAGGAGAAAATAAATCTACTTTCCCAAAGGTCAGTGAGTGTCTCTGAACCTGAATATGCACAAACAGTGCCTTTAATAGGACTGTGACAGTAATTGAATAACCCTGTAATTGACATTTATGGATGAAGATAAAATAGCCATCAAACTGTTTAATAGGCCTACATACATTTTGTATGAACTTTATTTACAATGTAGATCAACTTAATCTAATAGCGGGAGTGTTAACAATTATAAGCAGTTCTGCTAACTCCGTCTACATCTCCTCTTTCCAACTGTTGTTTGGTGCTCCAGCAGCGAGCAGGGTTGCAGAAGCCTAAAAGAACAGCTTGATGTGGACTTCTTTTACACAATGCATATTTTCATTTCTTGCTAGGAAATAAAGCAGTCTTTAAAAAAAAAAAAGTTGGATGTGTCTGACTATTAATTATTCAACACCAGTCGACAAGGTTGTTCTGGCTCCTACAATGTGTCAAACGGACAATCCTATCCAAACCAGCGTTGATGGGTCCTTTTGCAGGATGTGATCTTATTGGCACCAGTGGAGAGCATAGGCCAAATCCAAGGTGAGTGCGCACTGCGAAAGAAAAGTATCTGATATAGCCTATAGCCTATCTTATTGGCACCAGTGGAGAGCATAGGCCAAATCCAAGGTGAGTGCGCACTGCGAAAGAAAAGTATCTGATATAGCCTATAGCTTATCTTATTGGCACCAGTGGAGAGCATAGGCCAAATCCAAGGTGAGTGCGCACTGTGAGTGCGCACTGCGAAATAAAAGTATCTGATATAGCCTATAGCCTATCCTATAGCCTATCTTGGAGCGAGCGGTCCAGGGCGGTCGCATCTGCACTCGGTCCGCAGGTAGTATTACATTTCATTATAGTACAACGGTTTGATTTGTCTAATCTTATCAATTTCTTCTTAGCTAGCTACACAGCCGTCTTTGTTTCATAGATAATTGCGTAATTATCGTATTTCGTCGTCCTAACGCAGTCTACACTGCCCTGCAGCTAGCCAGCTAGCTAACGTCCACCGTTAGCTAGTCCACCGTCTACCGATTAGCAGCACAACTATTACACTCAACTGAACGACTTGATTAGTGTAGTGTTAGCTAGCTACATAGTTGTCTTTGCTGTCTTCGTACCCAAGATAATTGTGTAGTTTAGAGTGTGTAGTTTTATGTCGTCCTTAACATAGGAGACTCTGCTAGCTAGCCAACAGCTAGCCAACGTCTCCCGAACAGAACTTCTGCACTCAACAACTGGGTCGCATTTCGCTCGCTCCACAGGTAGTATCACATTTTTCATTTCATTTCATTACAGTACAACGGCTTGATTTGTTTGATCGTAGCTAGCTACATAGCTAGCTACACAGCCGTCTTTGTATCAAAGATAATTGTGTAGTCTAGAGCGACTTCCTAGGTTAGTTAGCCAGCTATTGTCGTTCTTTAACGCAACGTAACGTAATCAACACTGCTAGCTAGCCAGCTAGCCCCGAATAGCAGCACAGTAGAAACTATTACACTCAACGGAACGACTTGATTAGTGTAGTGTCAACAACGCAGCCAATGCCAACTAGCCTACTTAGTCAACAACGCAGCCTCTGCCAGCTAGCCTACTTCAGCAGTACTGTATCATTTTAATCATTTTAGTCAATAAGATTCTTGCTACGTAAGCTTAACTCTCTGAACACTCGTGACGTGTAGTCCACTTGTCATTCCAATCTCCTTTGCATTAGCGTAGCCTCTTGTGTAGCCTGTCAACTATGTGTCTGTCTATCCCTGTTCTCTCCTCTCTGCACAGACCATACAAACGCTCCACACCGCGTGGCCGCGGCCACCCTAATCTGGTGGTCCCAGCGCGCACGACCCACGTGGAGTTCCAGGTCTCCGGTAGCCTCTGGAACTGCCGATCTGCGGCCAACAAGGCAGAGTTCATCTCCGCCTATGTCTCCCTCCAGTCCCTCGACTTCTTGGCACTGACGGAAACATGGATCACCACAGACAACACTGCTACTCCTACTGCTCTCTCTTCGTCTGCCCACGTGTTCTCGCACCCCGAGAGCTTCTGGTCAGCGGGTGGTGGCACCGGGATCCTCATCTCTCCCAAGTGGTCATTCTCTCTTTCTCCCCTTACCCATCTGTCTATCGCCTCCTTTGAATTCCATGCTGTCACAGTTACCAGCCCTTTCAAGCTTAACATCCTTATCATTTATCGCCCTCCAGGTTCCCTCGGAGAGTTCATCAATGAGCTTGATGCCTTGATAAGCTCCTTTCCTGAGGACGGCTCACCTCTCACAGTTCTGGGCGACTTTAACCTCCCCACGCCTACCTTTGACTCATTCCTCTCTGCCTCCTTCTTTCCACTCCTCTCCTCTTTGACCTCACCCTCTCACCTTCCCCCTACTCACAAGGCAGGAAATACGCTCGACCTCATCTTTACTAGATGCTGTTCTTCCACTAACCTCGTTGCAACTCCCCTCCAAGTCTCCGACCACTACCTTGTATCCTTTTCCCTCTCGCTCTCATCCAACACTTCCCACACTGCCCCTACTCGGATGGTATCGCGCCGTCCCAACCTTCGCTCTCTCTCCCCCGCTACTCTCTCCTCTTCCATCCTATCATCTCTTCCCTCTGCTCAAACCTTCTCCAACCTATCTCCTGATTCTGCCTCCTCAACCCTCCTCTCCCTTTCTGCATCCTTTGACTCTATGTCCCCTATCCTCCAGGCCGGCTCGGTCCTCCCCTCCCGCTCCGTGGCTCGACGACTCATTGCGAGCTCACAGAACAGGGCTCCGGGCAGCCGAGCGGAAATGGAGGAAAACCGCCTCCCTGCGGACCTGACATCCTTTCACTCCTCCTCTCTACATTTTCCTCTTCTCTCTCTGCTGCTAAAGCCACTTTCTACCACTCTAAATTCCAAGCATCTGCCTCTAACCCTAGGAAGCTCTTTGCAACCTTCTCCTCCCTCCTGAATCCTCCTCCCCCTCCCCCCTCCTCCCTCTCTGCAGATGACTTCGTCAACCATTTTGAAAAGAAGGTCGACGACATCCGATCCTCGTTTGCTAAGTCAAACGACACCGCTGGTTCTGCTCACACTGCCCTACCCTGTGCTCTGACCTCTTTCTCCCCTCTCTCTCCAGATGAAATCTCGCGTCTTGTGACGGCCGGCCGCCCTACAACCTGCCCGCTTGACCCTATCCCCTCCTCTCTTTCTCCAGACCATTTCCGGAGACCTCCTCCCTTACCTCACCTCGCTCATCAACTCATCCCTGACCGCTGGCTACGTCCCTTCCGTCTTCAAGAGAGCGAGAGTTGCACCCCTTCTGAAAAAACCTACACTCGATCCCTCCGATGTCAACAACAGACCAGTATCCCTTCTTTCTTTTCTCTCCAAAACTCTTGAACGTGCCGTCCTTGGCCAGCTCTCCCGCTATCTCTCTCAGAATGACCTTCTTGATCCAAATCAGTCAGGTTTCAAGACTAGTCATTCAACTGAGACTGCTCTTCTCTGTATCACGGAGGCGCTCCGCACTGCTAAAGCTAACTCTCTCTCCTCTGCTCTCATCCTTCTAGACCTATCGGCTGCCTTCGATACTGTGAACCATCAGATCCTCCTCTCCACCCTCTCCGAGTTGGGCATCTCCGGCGCGGCCCACGCTGATTGCGTCCTACCTGACAGGTCGCTCCTACCAGGTGGCGTGGCGAGAATCCGTCTCCACACCACGTGCTCTCACCACTGGTGTCCCCCAGGGCTCTGTTCTAGGCCCTCTCCTATTCTCGCTATACACCAAGTCACTTGGCTCTGTCATAACCTCACATGGTCTCTCCTATCATTGCTATGCAGACGACACACAATTAATCTTCTCCTTTCCCCCTTCTGATGACCAGGTGGCGAATCGCATCTCTGCATGTCTGGCAGACATATCCGTGTGGATGACGGATCACCACCTCAAGCTGAACCTCGGCAAGACGGAACTGCTCTTCCTCCCGGGAAGGACTGCCCGTTCCATGATCTCGCCATCACGGTTGACAACTCCATTGTGTCCTCCTCCCAGAGCGCTAAGAACCTTGGCGTGATCCTGGACAACACCCTGTCGTTCTCAACTAACATCAAGGCGGTGGCCCGTTCCTGTAGGTTCATGCTCTACAACATCCGCAGAGTACGACCCTGCCTCACACAGGAAGCGGCGCAGGTCCTAATCCAGGCACTTGTCATCTCCCGTCTGGATTACTGCAACTCGCTGTTGGCTGGGCTCCCTGCCTGTGCCATTAAACCCCTACAACTCATCCAGAACGCCGCAGCCCGTCTGGTGTTCAACCTTCCCAAGTTCTCTCACGTCACCCCGCTCCTCCGCTCCCTCCACTGGCTTCCAGTTGAAGCTCGCATCCGCTACAAGACCATGGTGCTTGCCTACGGAGCTGTGAGGGAACGGCACCTCAGTACCTCCAGGCTCTGATCAGGCCCTACACCCAAACAAGGGCACTGCGTTCATCCACCTCTGGCCTGCTCGCCTCCCTACCACTGAGGAAGTACAGTTCCGCTCAGCCCAGTCAAAACTGTTCGCTGCTCTGGCCCCCAATGGTGGAACAAACTCCCTCACGACGCCAGGACAGCGGAGTCAATCACCACCTTCCGGAGACACCTGAAACCCCACCTCTTTAAGGAATACCTAGGATAGGATAAAGTAATCCTCTCACCCCCTCCCCTGAAAAGATTTAGATGCACTACTGTTCCACTGGAGGTCATAAGGTGAATGCACCAATTTGTAAGTCGCTCTGGATAAGAGCGTCTGCTAAATGACTTAAATGTAAATGTAAATGTAAATGAAGAGCATAGGCCAAATCCAAGGTGAGTGCGCACTGCGAAAGAAAAGTATCTGATATAGCCTATAGCCTATCTTATTGGCACCAGTGGAGAGCATAGGCCAAATCCAAGGTGAGTGCGCACTGCGAAAGAAAAGTATCTGATATAGCCTATAGCCTATCTTATTGGCACCAGTGGAGAGCATAGGCCAAATCCAAGGTGAGTGCGCACTGCGAAAGAAAAGTATCTGATATAGCCTATAGCCTATCTTATTGGCACCAGTGGAGAGCATAGGCCAAATCCAAGGTGAGTGCGCACTGCGAAAGAAAAGTATCTGATATAGCCTATAGCCTATCTTATTGGCACCAGTGGAGAGCATAGGCCAAATCCAAGGTGAGTGCGCACTGCGAAAGAAAAGTATCTGATATAGCCTATAGCTTATCTTATTGGCACCAGTGAAGAGCATAGGCCAAATCCAAGGTGAGTGCGCACTGCGAAAGAAAAGTATCTGATATAGCCTATAGCCTATCTTATTGGCACCAGTGGAGAGCATAGGCCAAATCCAAGGTGAGTGCGCACTGCGAAAGAAAAGTATCTGATATAGCCTATAGCCTATCTTATTGGCACCAGTGGAGAGCATAGGCCAAATCCAAGGTGAGTGCGCACTGCGAAAGAAAAGTATCTGATATAGCCTATAGCCTATCTTATTGGCACCAGTGGAGAGCATAGGCCAAATCCAAGGTGAGTGCGCACTGTGAAAGAAAAGTATCTGATATAGCCTATAGGCCAGGCATCTACGCCATCCACACACGGCCATGCATTGAAATATTTTTCTTTGCGAACAGTGATTGAATTATATGATCCTAAATTATGACTATCAAATTACGATTAGAAGGCTCTTACATATGACTGCAAATGCGATGATGCATGGAATGCTTGATTATAAAAAGGTGCATTTTTAATGGTGAAAATGAGCTTCCCCAAACTTGAAACTCACGCACCGCCTATGCATAGGCTGGTGATTTTGCGGTTTGGTACTCGTGTTGTTGGCTGAGGAAAAGTACAAGTGGACAGTTAACATCTTCAAAGAGCGAAGTAAGGATACACATCATTGCATTTTCTTAACGGAAACCCTTATATGGGCACGTCTTGTTTATGATGCCTTTCACACCAATTGCAAAATATCGTCCTGCCACAATCCGTCAATTATTTATTCGAACATGTTGGATTTTTTTAAATTGATCTTCTTGCAAATGAATAAGCTGTTGACCAATACAAATTATTATCTGGGACACTGTCACTGACAGGCCGCGCACTGCCACAGAGGTCTGTGGGTTTGTTGTGTGAATTCACCAAATTTCTCTCTGCCTGTGTTTTACATTTGCAACGAGTAAGTGCAGCAAGGTATCAATTTAGCCAATGTGATCACATCACACTAGAGCTAGGCTACACGTCGCTCTCGCCATTCACATTTTCCTGACAGTTCATTGACAATGCTGTAGCCTATTTTATAGCCATTCAGCAAGCAATATGGTCGATCGATGCGTCTCTCCACCAATAAACTTATATATATATTATTATTTTAAAAATGTTGTTCATTGTCTATAGCAGGGGTCTCCAACAGGTCAAAGCCCACCTATGAGTAGTTCGCCAAACAATTCTGAAAGTATATGCAATTTTTCATGTTTATCTTAAACTTTCGCAAGCAAATCTCACAAGTCAGACACTGCAATTTCCCAGCAACTGTCATATTGACATTATCCCACCCCTGGTTAGCGACTATTGGCTTAAAAAGCCAAACCTAACTATCTGCCAATTTCCAGCAATTTTGCCTGTCTGCGTAGTGCGCGTTTGTGTATCACTGTGTGTAGCCAGTTGATGTGATAACCCGTGTGGGTTGAAGGAAAAAACAAAAAACGTCGCAATTAAAATGTTAAATGCAAAGTAGACTTACCTGGAAGAAGTAGATCATGAGTATGTATACCATTTGTATCTACACTGAACAAAAATATACATGCGACATCCAACAATTTAAAAGATTTTACTGTGTTACCGTTCACATAAGGAAATGAGTCAATTTAAATAAATTAGGCCCAAATCTATGGATTTCACTTCACTGGGCAGGGGCGCATCTATGGGTGGGCCTGGGAGCCAGGCTCAGCCAAAGCCCCACAAAAGGGCTTTATTACAGAGAGAAATAATCCTCAGCATCCCCCACCCTCCTTTCAGACAATCCCGCAGTTGAGGAAGCCGGATGGGGAGGTCCTGGGCTGGCGTGGTTACATGTGGTCTGCGGTTGTGAGGCCAGTTGGATGTACTAACAAATTCTCTAAAACAACGGAGGCAGCATATGGTAGAGAAATTAACATTAAATTGTCTGGCAACAGCTCTGGTGGACATTCCTGCAGTCAGCATGCCAATTGCACACTCCCTTAACTTGAGACATCTGTGGCATTTACATTTACATTTAAGTCATTTAGCAGACGCTCTTATCCAGAGCGACTTACAAATTGGTGCATTCACCTTATGACATCCAGTGGAACAGTAGTGCATCTAAATCTTTTAAGGGGGGGGGGGGTGAGAGGGATTACTTTATCCTATCCTAGGTATTCCTTAAAGAGGTGGGGTTTCAGGTGTCTCCGGAAGGTGGTGATTGACTCCGCTGTCCTGGCGTCGTGAGGGAGTTTGTTCCACCATTGGGGGGGCCAGGGCAGCGAACAGTTTTGACTGGGCTGAGCGGGAACTGTACTTCCTCAGTGGTAGGGAGGCGAGCAGGCCAGAGGTGGATGAACGCAGTGCCCTTGTTTGGGTGTAGGGCCTGATCAGAGCCTGGAGGTACTGAGGTGCCGTTCCCCTCACAGCTCCGTAGGCAAGCACCATGGTCTTGTAGCGGATGCGAGCTTCAACTGGAAGCCAGTGGAGAGAGCGGAGGAGCGGGGTGACGTGAGAGAACTTGGGAAGGTTGAACACCAGACGGGCTGCGGCGTTCTGGATGAGTTGTAGGGGTTTAATGGCACAGGCAGGGAGCCCAGCCAACAGCGAGTTGCAGTAATCCAGACGGGAGATGACAAGTGCCTGGATTAGGACCTGCGCCGCTTCCTGTGTGAGGCAGGGTCGTACTCTGCGGATGTTGTAGAGCATGAACCTACAGGAACGGGCCACCGCCTTGATGTTAGTTGAGAACGACAGGGTGTTGTCCAGGATCACGCCAAGGTTCTTAGCGCTCTGGGAGGAGGACACAATGGAGTTGTCAACCGTGATGGCGAGATCATGGAACGGGCAGTCCTTCCCCGGGAGGAAGAGCAGCTCCGTCTTGGCATAGTGTTGTGTGTTTTAGAGAGAGGAATTTTATTATACCCAGCACAAGGTGATCATGCTGTTTAATCAGCTTCCTGACATGCCACACCTGTCAGGTGGATGAATTATCTTGGTAAAGGAGAAATGCTCACTAACAGGGATGTAAACAAATTTGTGAACAACATTTGAGATAAGATTTTTGTGCGCATGGAACATCATCTTTTATTTCAACTCATGAAACCAGCACTTTACACGTTAAGCTTCTAGCAGCAGTACAGAAACATTTCACTCACTAGACGCACAATTTAAATGGGCCAGAGGCGCAATTAAAGGGGAATTACACTCAAATCAATTTAGTTTTATACCAGACGCCCCCCCCAAACAAGGTTTGCTGATGTGATTTAAACATTGACTCAGACCATCCAATGTCGTTGTTTTGCTAAGAACTGGTCGACAGACGATGCAATCACACTGCCCTAACACATCTGGATTAGAGGTCGACCGATTATGATTTTTCAACGCCGATACCAATTATTGGAGGACCAAAAAAGCCAATACCGATTAATCAGCAGATTTATTTATTTGTAATAATGACAATTACAACAATACTGAATGAACACTTATTTTAACTTAATATAAAGACATCAATAAAATCTATTTAGCCTCAAATAAATAATGAAACATGTTCAATTTGGTTTAAATACTGCCAAAACAAAGTGTTGGAGAATAAAGTAATATGTGTCAATATGCAATATGTGCCATGTAAAAATGTGTGCCATGTAGAATATGTGCCATATAAAAACGCTAACGTTTAAGTTCCTTGCTCAGAACATGAGAACATATGAAAGTTGGTAGTTCCTTTTAACATGAGACTTCAATATTCCAAGGTAAGAGGTTTTAGGTTGCAGTTAATATAGTATTTTTAGGACTATTTCTCTCTATACCATTTTTATTTCATATACCTTTGACTATTGGATGTTCTTATAGGCACGATAGTATTGCCAGTGTAACAGTATAGCTTCCATCCCTCTCCTCGCTCCTCCCTGGGCTCGAACCAGGAACACATCGACAACAGCCACACTCGAAGCAGCGTTACCCATCGCACCACCAACGTTACCCATCGCACCCCTTGCAGCGCAAGGGGAATAACTACTCCAAATCTAAAAGCGAGTGGCGTTTGAAACGGTATTAGCGCACACCCAGCTAACTAGCTAGCCATGTCACATTGGTGACACCAGCCATTAGGCTGATAGGCTTGAAGTCATAAACAGCGCTGTGCTTGTGAAGAGCTGCTGGCAAAACGCACAAAAGTGCTGTTTGAATGAATGATAACAGGCCTGCTGCTGCTTAGTCAGACTGCTCTATCAAATCAGACTTAATTATAACATAATAACACACAGAAATACGAGCCTTTGGTCATTAATATGGTCGAATCCAGAAACTATCATTTCGAAAACAAAACGTTTATTATTTCAGTGAAATATGGCATCCCTAAATCTAAATATTCTTGTTACATTGCACAACCTTTAATGTTATGTCATAATTACGTAACATTCTGGCAAATTAGTTCGCAATGAGCCAGGCAGCCCAAACTGTTGCATATTCCCTGAAGAGAAATGACACAATTTCACCTGGTTAATATTGCCTGCTAAACTGGATTAGTAGTTATAACTAGTGATTATGATTGATTGCTTTTTATAAGATAAGTTTAAAGCTAGCTAGCAATTTACCTTGGCTTCTAAGGCATTCGCGTAACAGGCAGGCTCCTCGTGGAGTGCAATGGTTAGAGCGTTGGACTAGTTAACTGTACAGTGGCATAACTGTAAGGCTCTCCAGAGGGTAGTGAGGTCCGCACAATGCATCACCGGGGGCAAACTACCAGCCCTCCAGGACACCAACATCACAGGAAGGCCAAAAAGATCATCGACAACAACCACCCGAGCCACTGCCTGTTCCCCCCTGTTCCTCAATCATAATCACTAGTTATAACTACTAATCCAGTTTAGCAGGCAATATTAACCAGTGATTGTCAAATTCATCTTCATGCCCATCAGAGCTGTCTATATACCCCCCCCCCCCTTAAAAAACTTTCCTCGTCAATTTATATGATAGGCTACATTATCCCATAATGTAAAGTATTTTTGTAATATCCTACAGAAAGGATTACGCTAAGGCAAGGTTTTTAATGCAATTTTGGGAAAGAAGAAATGTGGTTTGCTTCAGTGTCTGAGTGAGATGCACTGCAGTTGGCTTTGATTGATGTGTCCTTTCAGGTGGGTGGGTTGTGTGTACGAGTTCACTAATTCTCTATGTCCATTCAGAAAGTTTTCTAAAACAAGCCTGTCTGGATTTAATCTCTTTAATCTTTCATGCTGGTCATTTATGAACATTTAAACATCTTGGCCACGTTCTGTTATAATCTCCACCCGGCACAGCCAGAAGAGGACTGGCCACCCCACATATGCTCTCTCTAATTCTCTCTTTCTTTCTCTCTCTCGGAGTACCTGAGCCCTAGGACCATGCCCCAGGACTACCTGACATGATGACTCCTTGCTGTCCCCAGTCCACCTGACCGTGCTGCTGCTCCAGTTTCAACTGTTCTGCCTTATTATTATTCGACCATGCTGGTCATTTATGAACATTTGAACATCTTGGCCATGTTCTGTTATAATCTCCACCCGGCATAGCCAGAAGAGGACTGGCCACCCCACATAGCCTGGTTCCTCTCTAGGTTTCTTCCTAGGTTTTGGCCTTTCTAGGGAGTTTTTCCTAGCCACCGTGCTTTTACACCTGCATTGTTTGCCATTTGGGGTTTTAGGCTGGGTTTCTGTACAGCACTTTGAGATATCAGCTGATGTACGAAGGGCTATATAAATAAATTTGATTTGATTTGATTAATCTGATAAAATAATAAAAAAGTGCTAGTGATAATTACAAAGTGTAATAGTAATAGTGAAGTTGCAGAGAAAAGCCATGTGTTTATTTTGCAGCCAGTGGTGGTCGATGACTATTCATTGGCCTGGCCAATTACCGTAACTGCAAATTCCAAGACAGTCAAAGCTCTAGTGTTAAACAACTCACAGATTGGAATAACATCTGCCACAGTGTCTAGTCAGTAACCAAATGACCCAAGCCTTTCAAAAACAAAAATTATACTGAGAAGCAAGTCAAGCAACCTTTTGGACTTACATGGAGTTTAGACCTATTTGTTTAGAAAAGGGGCAGGGTGGAGAGCTGGGGTGTTTTGACTCGTGACAGGCTACCACAGGCAGGGCAGTAGTGGGGGTTATAATCTGATCTGACTTTCTCATATGTTACACACTGACGGTTTGTGAAACAATGACATGGCTGTTAGAAGCTTCACTGATGTCATCCACATAAACAATAAGCTCTTTCTGCCTGTATACACCAACTACAGTAGTGCCAAGAAGCTGTAGAATCATGTCCAACCCTGTGACTGTTCCTGCTTCAACTCAACCACAGGAGTTCCTACAGACAACTGAACACACCTACAATGAGGACAGAACATACACCAAATTCAAACACTGGATTGGGTCCAGTAAAACCTATTCAGCATTCAACATGGGGAGGAATATTAGGACTACCCAAAGAAAAAAAACATGACTTCACTCCAGGAAGCATATCAGCATTACATTTACATTTAAGTCATTTAGCAGACGCTCTTATCCAGAGCGACTTACAAATTGGTGCATTCACCTTATGACATCCAGTGGAACAGTAGTGCATCTAAATCTTTTAAGGGGGGTGAGAGGGATTACTTTATCCTATCCTAGGTATTCCTTAAAGAGGTGGGGTTTACATTTACATGTTCATATGATGTGCTCTATATAATAAAGTGTGTTCTATATGATGTGTTCTATATAATACAGTGTGTTCTATATGATGTGTTCTATATGATACAGTGTGTTCTATATGATGTGTTCTATATAATACAGTGTGTTCTATATGATGTGTTCTATATAATAAAGTGTGTTCTATATGATGTGTTCTATATAATACAGTATGTTCTATATAATACAGTATGTTCTATATGATGTGTTCTATATAATACAGTCATTATAACAAAACCATTACAGTTATGGCATGACAAGATTCAAATTGACTCATGCAAAAAGCAGGAACTGTTCATCGTACCTTATGACAAAGGTCTGTGAGCTCAACCCTGGGGGTGATAACATATCAGAATGTAATTTCAGATACCAGCTGACTGGAAAAACCACAGGGCCACATACACAACACACTAAAAACAACTAGATGTCAACACAACTCTTAAAGGGATACTTCAGTATTTTGGCATTGAATCCTTTTATCTACTTCCCTAGAGCCAGATTAACTCGTGGATACCATTTATGTCTCTGTGTGCAGTTTGAAGGAATTTGCCAATTAGCGTCAGCGCAATGACTGGAAGTCTATGGCAACTGCTAGCATGTTAGTAGATTCCATAGACTTCCAATCATTGTGCTAACGCTAGTTAGCATTGGCTGGTGAACTACCTATAACTTCCGTCATACGGGACACAGAGAAATGGTATCCACGAACTAATCTGGATGTATGGAAGCAGATAAAGGGCTTCACTGCCCATCGTATACTGAGTGCAACTGCTTGGGAAGGACATTTGGCTAGCTCTACTGCAGCTAGCTCTACTGCAGCTAGCCAACTGCCCTCCAGCCCTGGAAATTAACTGACAGATGGGATGACTACTGGCAAACTCTGTTGGGCTGGGTGACTTGTTCGGTCGGTTTGTGAAGTGAACTAGCTAACTAATACATTTTCAAAAAGCCTCTCATTCGTGATCCAAGCTAAGGTTAGGTAACTATCTGGATGGTGGCCAACGTAGCTAGCGAACGTTATTGGCTTGCCAAGGGGACAATAGGTGCTGGGAATTGACAAGTTTGGTTTGGTCATGCTAACCAATAACATTTTTGCAAATTCCCATCAGCTGGCCAGCTAACGTAGCTAGCTAGTTTGGATTAATGTTAGCAATGTAGCGAGCTAGGTTAGCATGTTAGAGACGCTGTATATGGTAGCTAGCTAACGTTAGCTAGTTTAAAATGTTCGATTGACGTTAGCCAACCTACGGTAACGTTGTGTAATATTGATGACATTTTCGTTAGCTAGCTACTCACCCAAATAGATATCTCCAAAAGATCCACTTCCAATTTTCCTGCCCAGCCTGTATCGGTTTCCCACTCTCAATTCCATGGTTCAATGTTATTCTTAAGAAGCAACCTTCAGAATGTGTTGTTTTGAAAAAAAAAAAAGTCAACCTTGGTGTTGTTGCTCTTTTTGGTTACCAAACCACCCCAAATATCACCTTACTTTGCTGGAATACAAACCCCTTTATTCAGACGCCCCCCCTCCCCATGAATCCCAGAAGATCAAGTTCCTTCTGTAACAATCCAATTGTCCCCATCCCTTTTATATCTATATGCTCTTCGGAACACCACGATATTGGTATTGCCTGAAAGCTTAGAATGTGTAGATTATGTTCTAGCTGTTTTTGATATCATCCTTTCCAAAATCAAGAACGATGGAGACGGATTTTGATGGAAGCCTTCTAAAAACAAAAAATAAAAATAGCCTCTTCTCCACTGTAGGAATTTCTTCCACTGTGGACTGGCTGGCTGGCATTCGCTTGTGACATCATTTCTCCTAGCAACCCTGCGCAGGTCACATTTAAAGAGGGCGCATTGGTCTTTGGAAATTATTCAAGTGTTACTTTGTATTTAGAAAGACTGACACACTGAATCAAAAAATCGAACTAACAACACTAAATACGTACTATTTCATGTTTATAAACAGGACTTCTGCATCAATATGGGCATAACATACAACCTGTCAACAATGATGGTGAAACTATGAAAAAAGTACTGAGTCCGGTCACACAGTTATATCGGTATTGTCTTTGTATGTATCGCCTTGTTGCACCTAGATGGCAGGATCTAGGGAAATGTACAGAATTGAAATATAATGTAATTTTCTGTTTCCTCCTGTCATGTTCTAAGAGTTAAGGACAAAACATATTATAGAATGTATAGCTAGAATGCTAGGCAATCACACTCATCTAAAAACGAAGTGATGTACAAACAACCTGAGGCACAGTAGGTCACCACCCCATACAGAGTAGGTTGAAGTTGACATAAGGCCTATATATGTCCCAAATGGCACCCTATTCCCTATATTGTGCACTACACTTGACCAGAGACCTATGGGCCCTGGTCAAAAGTAGTGCACTAGGGAATAGGGTGCCATTTCCTTAGACACTGATCTAAGGTGTCACAGTATGTGGTTTCCCCTAATTAGGTTAGGATTTTGGGGGTTCTTAAATCTACCCCTAATGCCATGATGTCACAGTGGCTAAGGTATATACTGTGACCTGCATTATTTGAGGCCAAATCAGCAGAGAGGACAACAACAGAAAGCAAAAAGACAGGCAAGCAAGGACATATGAATATATGTACGAACACGCACGCATGCACACACACGATAAACAAACAGATAGAGATAGACAAGTTACATCAGGATAAATCCTGTCCTGCACTCTCAGTAATCCTGTGACACAGCCACTCGTCTGGGGCTGAATAGACCAAAATACCCTAGATATACAGGATTATTTAGTATGGGAGCAGGAAAAAGGCCAAATGAATCCATGAACCTTGCATGGCCTAGTTGTTTAGTCTTGGATACTTTGCAGGGGGAGTCATTATTTTGAGATTCAGAATTTTAACAGTATCCATTCTTTTTTCTACTCAGAATAAGATATGCAAACTGCAGAAAAAAACAGTTGATGGATGCATGCATTAGAGAAAACACATATTTCTTGTTGTGGACGGAGCATGATAGAGATGGAAGTAGGTTGATAAAGCTCTCTCTCTCCCAGCGTCTAACTTTTCCTTGGTACATATTATTTGAAGGGACACATCTAGGATAGACACAAATCTCTGGGCCATGGGTCAGGAGAAGGAAATTACTACTGGCTCCTACTGGCTCTGTCAACTGCTCATATAGGGACAGCTCATATATTGTTTTCTTCTAAATGGAAACATTCAGTCATTCATAAATTGCCATTACTCATGTTTGCCCATTTTCCTATTTTAATAGTTTTTTTTTAAATTTCTAGACTTAAGTTCAAGATGCCTCAGCAAGTCAGGCCATTGAGGTCAAGACATACTAAGAGATGGTTGTGTGTGTGTGTGTGTCTGTGTCTCAGGCACAGGAAAACCCGCCAAAAAACTCTAATAGGTCTCATTGTACATATATTGCATACAGAACAACAACTGAGCAAAAATATAATTCTCACAATGTAAAATGTCAATTGTATTTCAAACCATTCTAAGAATGTCAAAAACATACATTGCAAATTATGGAAATAGGATTCAGTGTCAATAGGACTTTTCTATGGCTCAGGAACAGACAGACAAGCTTTCTCACTCATGACAGAGCTCCAAACCCTGGAGGCAACGCCCACTAATCTGAAGAGCGTTTGTGATTTTTGTGATTGGTCGCATATGGACCAATCCCTGAAATTGTTAGGGGCACTATTTATGTGGTTTTGCCCCTCAGACGGCAGCTCTTGATGTTTGGATTATGTAATTTGGACTGCACGTGTTTCACAATACACGGAGCAGGAGGGACGAGAAAGAACAGAAAACTATTGTGTAGTTGTATAATGAAGTTCAGCAGAGAAACATGCAGGAAAGATTTCATCATGACTTTGTTATTACAATGTTTCTAGGTATTTTGCTTATTCTGATTTAATGTTTAATAAAATGATTTATTTCTGTAATAAAATGATTTATTTGTGTAGCCTAAATATTTTAATTGGACAGCAAAGCTAATGGTTTTTCTTTCTTTGATAAATGTCAACAAACAAAAGCTAATAGCCTACAAAGTCACTCATGTTTGTGTTGGCGTCTTTATGTGGAAACTACAGGAGGTTGAATTAGGGACGGGCTCGTGGTAATGGCTGCAGCAGAAGTAGTGGAGTGATATGTGTTTGATGCCATTCCATTAACCCCGTTCCAGCCATTATTATGAAACGTCCTCCCCTCAGCCGCCTCCACTAGTGGAAATACATTCCCATTGACCCAAGACAATGGTACTATAAAACCTCTTACAATTAGCTAGTGCATGCACAAGTACACACACGACTGCTGCATGTTAGAACACAGCCTGCTGGTAAGCCTGCTGCCTGCCTGCCAATGTGAGGTAAACTAATCCAATCATAGCAGGTACATTCAGCACTTCCACTCTAATGAAAACAATAAGCTGACATGTAATCTATACCTATGACAGCCGAATGACTCTAGGACATAGGCCCATATTCATGTCTAGACACCTGTTATGGATCACACCAGTACTGTTGAATAACTTGTTTACCTTTCAAAATAAAACTTCTCAAAACACTTTGTAGAGTGTGTCCTGTCTACCGAGTTCACTTTGTAGAGTGTGTCCTGTCTACCGAGTTCACTTTGTAGAGTGTGTCCTGTCTACCGAGTTCACTTTGTAGAGTGTGTCCTGTCTACCGAGTTCACTTTGTAGAGTGTGTCCTGTCTACCGAGTTCACTTTGTAGAGTGTGTCCTGTCTACCTGAGTTCACTTTGTAGAGTGTGTCCTGTCTACCGAGTTCACTTTGTAGCCATGCAGTTAAGTGGTGTGCTCATGTTGTGACTGTACAGATGGATTGTTTATGGCAGGGTTTCCCAACCCCCCCATATACTAAAATAAACTCATGTTAAAAATAAAAAGTAACACAAAATTACATAACAATAACGAGGCTATATACAGGGGCTACCGGTACCGAGCCAATGTGAGGGGGTACAGGTTAGTCGAGGTAATTTGTACATGTAGGTAGGGGTAAAATGACTATGCATAGATACAGTGCATTCGAAAAGTATTCAGACCCCTTGACTTTAAAAAAATGTTGTTATATTACAGCCTTGTTCTAAAATGTTATATATATATTTTTAAATCCTCATCAACCTACACACAATATCCCATAATGATAAAGTGAAAACAGGTGTTCAGAAATTTTAGAAAATTTATCAAATCTATAAAACAGAAATCCCTTATTTACATAAGTATTCAGACCCTTTGCTATGAGATTCAAAATTGAGCTCCTGTTTCTATTGCTCATCCTTGAGATGTTCCTACAACCTGATTGGAGTCCACCTGTGGTAAATTCAATTGATTGGACATGATTTAGAAAGGCACACACCTGTCTATATAAGGTCCCACAGTTGACAGTGCATGTCAGAGCAAAAACCAGGCCGTGAGGTCGAAGGAATTGTCCATAGAGCTTTGAGACAGGATTGTGTCGAGGCACAGATCTGGGGAAGGGTACCAAAACATTTCTGCAGCATTGAAGGTCCCCAAGAACACAGTGGCCTCCATCATTCTTAAATGGAAGAAGTTTGGAACAACCAAGAATCCTCCTAGAGCTGGCCGCCCGGCCAAACTGAATAATAGGGGGAGAAAGGCCTTGGTCAGGGAGGTGACCAAGAACCTGATGGTCACTGACAGAGCTCTATAGTTCCTCTGTGGAGATGGGAGAACCTTCCAGAAGGACAACCATCTCAGCAGCACTTCACCA
Source organism: Oncorhynchus nerka (assembly GCF_034236695.1). Taxonomy (NCBI): domain Eukaryota; kingdom Metazoa; phylum Chordata; class Actinopteri; order Salmoniformes; family Salmonidae; genus Oncorhynchus; species Oncorhynchus nerka. The sequence goes on along the minus strand of NW_027039241.1, from coordinate 14,767 downwards.
ATCAGGCCTTTCTGAGAGAGTGGCCAGACGGAAGCCATTCCTCAGTAAAAGGTACATGACAGCCTGCTTGGAGTTTACCAAAAGGCATCAATAGACTCTCAGACCATGAGAAACAAGATTCTCTGGTCTGATGAAACCAAGATTAAACTATTTGGCCTGAATGTCAAGCATCACATCTGGAGGAAACCTGGCACCATCCCTACGGTGAAGCATGGTGGTGGTATTATCATGCTGTGGAGATGTTTCTCAGTGGCAGGGACTGGGAGACAAGTCAGGATCGAGGCAAAGATGAACAGAGCAAAGAGATCCATGATGAAAACCTGCTCCAGAGTGCTCAGGACCTCAGACTGGGGCAAAGAGGACAACGACCCTAAGCACACAGGCAAAACAATGCAGGAGTGGCTTCGGTACAAGTCTCTGAATGTCCTTGAGGGGCCCAGCCAGAGCCCGGACCTGAACCCGATCGAACATCTCTGGAGAGACCTGAATATAGCTGTTCAGCGTAGCTCCCCATCTAACCTGACAGAGCTTGAGAGGATCTGCAGAGAAGAATGGGAGAAAGTCCCCAAATACAAATGTGCCAAGCTTATAGCGTCATACCCAATGAACCTGTTTTTCCTTTGTGATTATGGGGTATTGTGTGTAGATTGATGAGGGAAAAAAACGATTTAATACATCTTAGAATAAGGCTGTAACATAACAAAATGTGGAAAAAGTCAAGATGTCTGAAAACTTTCCGAAGACACTGAATATTTAAACTCCCAGTAATTTATTTATTTAACGTTTAACGTCATGAATGCTTGAACCAGGTTATGTAGACAAACAGTGGAATTAGTGCAACCAATGACAATAGTGAGGGGTGTGTCATAATTATTAAGTAAATTAGAATGAATTGAGTGAAACTGTTAAAAGACAATAGTTTACAGCATATAGAATACATTAGGCTATTGTTATCATACATTATACATAATATTAGCATCAACATTCATTATTGTTTAATTACATTTTACATATATATTTCATTGTTTCCAATTGAATGACATTTTTGTTGCATATAATCTTTTAGTTCAACCATAATGAATAATAAGCATCATCAACAGGGGGAACATATTGGGTGTACGCTGATAAGCTGTAGAAAGAATATATTTATTTATAAAACGTGTTCATAAAGAAGAGAGAAGAAACAACTATTATGCAGTGTGTCCACAAGGCTTTTGTAATTATTTGTATGTAGAAAAATTCTTTAGTATCACAACCGTGCCAAATCATCTGTAGAACCGGAATGTGTACAGGGCGATAGTAGCGGTTAGTGGTGGCCACTGGACTGTCAATCACAGGACCACTTGAGCAGGGAAACGAGGAGCAGAGAAAACAGTCACAGTCTGTGTCTGAAATGGCACCCTATTCCTTATATAGTGCACTACGTTTGTCCAGGGCCAGGTCAAAAGTAGTGCACTATATAGAACTTGGGCGCCATTTAAGACAAAGTTACAGACAGAAGAGTAAAAGTCATAGACAGAAGATCTTTGGGGTCTGTGATGGTGAGGTCTTAGGGCATCATCCACCTTACTTACTAGTGATCAGCACGAGGAAAAGCTAGGTCTCTGGGTTCAATGTACAGCCAGTGTGGAAGTCACAGGTCAGAGGTCACAGGCCAGAGGACAAAAGGGGGCTCAAGGCCCCACTGGGCTGTGGGTCAATCAGGAGCATGAAGGTGGAGATTGGAGGTCCAGCTTTCTCCAGTCCAGTCCATCTAGTCCAGTCAACATTCTCAGGGTAGCTGGTCAGGGTAGTGCTGGTATTGGGAAGTCCTGTGTAAGAAAACCCTGGGTCATGATCATTAGGCACCAAACTGAAGAAAACAGGAAGGGACTACCTGGACTCATTTTTGTTTTCCATTGCAAAAATGTCCATTCTATGCCCTAATGAACATAACCCAGGAGAAGTAGGCCTTTAGGCCCTCAGTGCCTGCGGGTGCGCTGACTTCCGTTGCCCGTGGTGTAGAGCATGGGCTGGCGCAGCTGAGACACACGCTTCAGGTTGCTCAGGTGGACTGGGGAGGACTCTGTGATGGGGCCTGTAAAAAGCATGAGTCAAAATCTGTATACAGAGCCCTGTTTAAGAACTGTGTGTTGATTGTGTGTTGATATATTTAATTAAATACACTGTGAGGAGATATTCAAGGGCAATGAATCCAATTTGTCCTGATGGCAGTGCAGTGGACGCCATAAGGCTTGAACCACACCATGGTTGCATGCAGTAATATTATTTTTTAATGTGGAGGTGTGGGAAAAAGGAGGCTGACCTGTTTGGTGGTTGTTGTGTGGCAGCCGGACTTTGGTGAGAGAAGGGACCCCCCTGTGCTGGGGACGTAAAAGGGGGGCCTGGGGCTTCCCGTTGATGTGGAGGTGGGGGTCTGACGTGCTGTCCAACGGGCGTATACGCTGGGTTGCCGTTGTCTTAGACTGATACAGCTGAGCAGGAGGAGGGCAGGGGTAGTGTGTTAAGGCTGATATCATGTAGGCTATGTACTGGAGCCGCTTCATTATGTCTATGTAATTGTCAAATCGATCAATTGATCAATCACAGTTGCTGATGACTCTACTAACATAAAGTCCTGAATCATTAGATACTACTCAGGGAGCTAGATAATGAACAATACTCACTGCTTGACCTGTGACCTCGAACGAGCGGGAGCGTCTCTTCCGGGAGCGAGCCTCGAAGTCCTGCTCGCGGAGGGAGAGGTTTGGGTTCTTGGAGGCCGGCTGGCGATTACGTGGGCGTGTCCAGGTGCCCTGGGAGACAGGCCCCTCCCCCGTGCTGCTGGATAAGTTTTCATCTGAGGTGTCGTGGCGGGGCTCGGGGCTGGGCTGCCGGCTGCGGAGTAGGGCCAGACCCCTAGGGGGCGCCTCACTCGGAGACAGGATGCTCTTGTGCTTCTTGGGGTCCAGGGGTGAGGGAGGAGGGGGCAGTCGCAGGGCGTCCACTTCCAGGGCTTTGGAGCGGCGGCGTGCAGCCTTCACTGCAATGTTGTGAACCCCTTTGAGGATCTGCTGCCTCTCTGTTGAATCAAATCAAATCAAATGTATTTATAAAGCCCGTCTTACATCAGCTGATATCGCAAAGTGCTGTACAGAAACCCAGCCTAAAACCCCAAACAGTAAGCAATGTAGGTGTAGAATCAAAGGAGACTATGATCTCATCTAGTACACCAACATCCTGACCTAAGATAAGATAATAAAATGTAAATGTTATTGTCCCCAATTGTCCCTGGCTATATTCTGCAATCCATGAATTTTTGGTCCGTGCAGTTCTCCCTATCCTGTATCTATCCTGTCTGCTGTTGCCCCTGGAGGTCTCTTACCCTTTCGTGTGAGGGGGACATCCTGGCCCGTCTCGCTGCTCTCAGGGGAGGAGTCCAGGTGACTGCTGACACTGTGGTGGCTGTAGTTCAGAGTTGTCTCTAGGGCCAATGGCTGCAGCTGGAGAGGACAGAAGAGAAGGGACATGTGGCATTATACTCACACTCTCATAGGGAAGTATGCAGATATGTAACCTGGTAGAAATATAGCCCTGATATGGCTGTACCCTCCACTACTATGGTGTCTCCACAGGTGTAATGGCAGGAGCTGCATCAGGCCTAGTAGATATCCACAGTGTGGATGGTACTGTGTTCTCACCTCTCTGTTTCCCTGGCCGCTGATGTGGATGGGAGGAGGGGTCAACACAGCAGAATGTTTCATCTGCCTGGCTCGGGGACTGCCCTTAAACACATGGTTGTTGTCTCTGTGAGAGGGAGAGGGACGGAGTTAGGGAGGGAGAGAGAGAGACAGCACAAGAGAGGGAGAAAGATCGATAGAGAGAAAGATCGTCAGTTAAACTAATGTCCTTCCTAAAAAGGATAAGATGGAGGGTTTCTTCTTCCTAAACCAAACACCACCCTCTCACTTTTTCACTCACTCTCCCTCCCTCCCTCCCTCCCTCCCCCCTCCCTCCCTCCCTCCCTCCGTCCTCTTACCCTTCGGGTTCAGGTAGAATGGGTGGCAGGGTGTGTCTGCGGGTCTTGGCCCGGCCATGCCTGGTCTCTGAGCCCATGGTGCGAACGCTCTCCTGGTCTGAGTCCACGTCCTGCACTGGGTCACGACTTCGGCTGGGCAGAGTGATCTTGGGCAGGGAGCCCTCCTGTAAACAGCATATGGTACAGGGAGAAGGATTTGTTTATATGTCGGAATTGTGTGTCTCTGTGCTTGATCTCGATTTCAATCTCAATCACGTTCTCTGTTGTCTACCTTGAGTGTGCTCCCGCTGACCTTGTCCAGGGATCTGTCCAGGTTCCTCTCATCCAGCTCTCTCATGTACATCCAATACAGTTCCTGAAGGTGGGGGGGCACCAGGAGTCTGTGGTCTGCAACAACACAAAACAGGTAAGAATACTATTTACACTACAACACAGGTCAGAATACCATTCACACTACAACACCGGTTAGAATACTATTCACACTACAACACAGGTTAGAATACTATTCACACTACAACACCGGTTAGAAAACTATTCACACTACAACACAATACAGGTTAGTACACTATTCACACTACAACACAACACAAGTCAGAAAACTATTCACACTACAACACAATACAATACCGGTTAGAATACTATTCACACTACAACACAGGTTAGAATACTATTCACACTACAACACAATACAGGTTAGTACACTATTCACACTACAACACAAGTCAGAAAACTATTCACACTACAACACAATACAATACCGGTTAGAATACTATTCACAGTGCAACACATGTCAGAATACTATTCACACTACAACACAGGTTAGAATACTATTCACACTACAACACAATACAGGTTAGAATACTATTCACACTACAACACAGGTCAGAATACTTTTCAAACTACAACACAATACAGGTTAGAATACTATTCACACAACAACACCGATTAGAATACTATTCACACTACAACACAATACAGGTTAGACTACTATTCACACTACAACACAACACAATTCAGGTTAGAATTCTATTCACACCACAATACAGGTTAGAATACAATTCACACTACAACACAACACAGATTAGAATACTATTCACACTACAACACAATACAGGTTAGACTACTATTCACACTACAACACCGGTTAGAATACTATTCACACTACAACACAGGTCAGAATACTATTCACACTACAACACAGGTCAGAATACTATTCACACCACAACACAGGTTAGAATACTACTCACACTACAACACAACACAGGTTAAAATACTATTCACACTGCAACACAGGTCAGAATACTATTCACACTACAACACAACACAATAGAGGTTAGAATACTATTCACACTACAACACAATACAGGTTAGAAAACTATTCACACTACAACACAATACAGGTCAGAATACTATTCACACCACAACACAGGTTAGAATACTACTCACACTACAACACAACAAAGGTCGGAAAACTATTCACACAAAAACACAATACAGGTTAGAATACAAATCACACTACAACAACACAGGTTAGAATACTATTCACACTACAGGTTAGAATACTATTCACACTACAACGCTGGTTAGAATACTTTTCTCACTAGAACACAATACAGGTTAGAATACGATTCACACTACAACACAACACAGGTTAGAATACGATTCACACTACAACACAATACAGGTTAGAATACGATTCACACTACAACAACACAGGTCAGAATACAATTCACACTACAACACAGGTCAGAATACAATTCACACTACAACACTGGTCAGAATACTATTCACACTACAACACAAAACAATACAGGTTAGAATATTATTCACACTACAACACAATACAGGTCAGAAAATTATTCACACTACAACACAATACAGTTTAGAATACGATTCACACTACAACACAACACAGGTCAGACTACTATTCACACTACAAAACAGGTCAGAATACTATTCACACTACAACACAACACAGGTTAGAATTCTATTCACACTACAACACAGGTTAGAATACTATTCACACTACAACACAATACAGGTTAGACTACTATTCACACTACAACACAATACAATACAGGTTAAAATACTACTCACACTGCAACACATGTCAGAATACTATTCACACTACAACACAGGTTAGAATACTATTCACACTACAACACAATACAGGTTAGACTACTATTCACACTACAACACAACACAATACAGGTTAGAATTCTATTCACACCACAATACAGGTTAGAATACAATTCACACTACAACACAACACAGGTTAGAATACTATTCACACTACAACACAATACAGGTTAGACTACTATTCACACTACAACACCGGTTAGAATACTATTCACACTACAACACAATACAGGTCAGAATACTATTCACACTGCATCACGGGTCAGAATACTATTCACACTACAACACAGGTCAGAATACTATTCACACTACAATACAGGTCAGAATACTATTCACACCACACCCCAACACCGGTCCGAATACTATTCACAACACAACACAGGTTAGAATACTACTCACACTACAACACAGGTTAAAATACTATTCACACTGCAACACAGGTCAGAATACTATTCACACTACAACACAACACAATAGAAGTTAGAATTCTATTCACACCACAATACAGGTTAGAATACAATTCACACTACAACACAACACAGATTAGAATACTATTCACACTACAACACAATACAGGTTAGACTACTATTCACACTACAACGCTGGTTAGAATACTTTTCTCATTACAGCACAATACAGGTTAGAATACGATTCACACTACAACACAACACAGGTTAGAATACGATTCACACTACAACAACACAGGTCAGAATACTATTCACACTACAACAAAGGTCAGAATACTATTCACACTACAACACAAAACAATACAGGTTAGAATACTATTCACACTGCAACACATGTCAGAATACTATTCACACTACAACACAGGTTAGAATACTATTCACACTACAACACAATACAGGTTAGACTACTATTCACACTACAACACAACACAATACAGGTTAGAATTCTATTCACACCACAATACAGGTTAGAATACAATTCACACTACAACACAACACAGGTCAGAATACTATTCACACTACAACACAACACAGGTTAGAATTCTATTCACACTACAACACCGGTTAGAATACTATTCACACTACAACACAATACAGGTCAGAATACTATTCACACTACATCACAGGTCAGAATACTATTCACACTACAACACAGGTCAGAATACTATTCACACTACAATACAGGTCAGAATACTATTCACACCACACCCCAACACAGGTCAGAATACTATTCACACTACAACACAACACAATAGCGGTTAGAATACTATTCACACTACAACACAATACAGGTTAGAACACTATTCACACTACAACACAATACAGGTTAGAACACTATTCACACTACAAAACAGGTCAGAATACTATTCACACTGCAACACAACACAGGTTAGAACACTATTCACACTACAGGTTAGAATACGATTCACACTACAACAACACAGGTCAGAATACTATTCACACTACAACACAGGTCAGAATACTATTCACACTACAACACAAAACAATACAGGTTAGAATATTATTCACACAACAACACAATACAGGTCAGAAAATTATTCACACTACAACACAATAGAGGTTAGAATACGATTCACACTACAACACAACACAATACAGGTTAGAATACGATTCACACTACAACACAACACAGGTCAGAATACTATTCACACTACAAAACAGGTCAGAATACTATTCACACTACAGCACAACACAGGTTAGAATACTATTCACACTACAACACAGCTTAGAACACTATTCACACTACAACACAGTTTAGAATACTATTCACATTACAACACAGTTTAGAATACTATTCACACTACAAAACAGGTCAGAATACTATTCACACTACAACACAACACAGGTTAGAATTCTATTCACAATACAACACAATACAGGTTAGAATGCTATTTACACTACAATACAACACAATACAGGTTAGAATACTATTCACACTACAACACCGGTTAGAATACTATTCACAATACAACACAATACAGGTTAGAATATGATTCACACTACAACACAGGTCAGAATACTATTCACACTACAACACAGGTCAGAATACTATTCACACTACAACACAACACAATACAGGTTACAATACTACTCACACTACAGCATAATACAGGTTAGAATACTACTCACACTGCAACACAGATCAGAATACAATTCACACTACAACACAACACAGGATAGAATTCTATTCACACAACAGGTTAGAATATGATTCACACTACATCACATGTCAGAATACTATTCACACTACAACACAATGCAATACAGGTTACAATACTACTCACACTACAGCATAATACAGGTTAGAAATACTACTCACACTGCAACACAGGTCAGAATACTATTCACACTACAACACAGCACAATACAGGTTAGAATACTACTCACACCACAATACAGGTTAGAATACGATTCACACTACAATACAGGTCAGAATACTATTCACACTACAACACATGTCAGAATACTATTCAAACTACAACACAGGTTAGAATACTATTCACACAACAACACAGGTCAGAATACTATTCACACTAGAACACAGGCTAGAATACTATTCACACAACAACACAGGTCAGAATACTATTCACACTAGAACACAACACAATACAGGTTAGAATTATATTCACACCACAACACAGGTTAGAACGCTATTCACAATACAACACGATACAGGTCAGAATACTATTTACACTACAACACAACACAATACAGTTTAGAATACTACTCAAAAAACACAACACAGGTCAGAACACTATTCACACTACAACACAATACAGGTTAGAATACTATTCACACTACAACACAACACAGGTCAGAATACTTTTCAAACTACAACACAATACAGGTTAGAATATTATTCACACAACAACACCGGTTAGAAAACTATTCACACTACAACACAACACAATACAGGTTAGAATACGATTCACACTACAACACAGGTCAGAATACTATTCACACTACAACACAGGCTAGAATAGTATTCCCACTACAACACAGGTCAGAATACTATTCACACTACAACACAACACAGGTCAGAATACTATTCACACCACAACACAACACAATACAGGTTAGAATACTACTCACATTACAACACAATACAGGTTAGAATACTATTCACACTGCAACACATGTCAGAATACTATTCACACTACAACACAGGTTAGAATACTAGTCACACTACAACACAATACAGGTTAGAATACTATTCACACTACAACACAGGTCAGAATACTATTCACACTACAACACTGGTCAGAATACTATTCACACCACAACACAACACAGGTCAGAATACTATTCACACTACAACACAGGTTAGAATACTACTCACACTACAATACAGGTTAGAATACTATTCACACTACAACACAGGTCAGAATAGTATTCACACTACAACACAGGTCAGAATACTATTCACACTACAACACAATACAGGTTAGAATACTATTCACACTACAACACACTAAAACACAGGTTTGAATACTATTCACACTACAACACTTGTTTTCAGGTCAGGCTTGTTTTCGAGTTGCTGTGCGTTTTGTTGCCAACCTATTTTGCTACCTGACAATTTTACGGTTTTCACGTTTTAATTACCGTTCATATATTTATTTATTTTTTCCTCAACTTTTTCACTCCGGACGCTTTATCTGGACACGATTCGTCAGGACCTCCAACAGCCGAAGCTAAGTAGTAACATTAACATGATGCCTTCTAATTGCAGCGCTGTACTCGCCTTTACGGCGAGGATAGCTGTACTGCAAGCCCGGCTTCAGACGCAATCGTTAGGCAAGGGTAATTTCAGTGTAGGAAAGGATGAAACAGCGTCTGTGCCACCAGTAAGTACAGATAGTAGTATAAATCCCCTCGCACAGTACCTGCAGCCGGACAACTTTCTCACGGTTTCTGGAAGGAAATGCTGTAGGAACGCTCAACCGGTGTCGCTCATTCAGCCGACAGAAACTTTCAACCGGTTTTCCCCATTAAGCAGCGGGTCGGTGTCAGAGGCCGAGTCTTCTCTGGCCTCTACTCCTCCCGTTACGGGGTCTGAGACGCCGAAGCTTCCCACCATTAGCTCTGACAAATTGAAAACTCTAGTCATTGGCGACTCCATTACCCGCAGTATTAGACTTAAAGCGAATCATCCAGCGATCATACACTGTTTACCAGGGGGCAGGGCTACCGACGTTAAGGCTAATCTGAAGATGGTGCTGGCTAAAACTAAAACTGGCGAGTGTAGAGAGTATAGAGATATTGTTATCCACGTCGGCACCAACGATGTTAGGATGAAACAGTCAGAGATCACTAAGCGCAACATAGCTTCTGCGTGCATATCAGCTAGAAAGATGTGTCGGCATCGAGTAATTGTCTCTGGCCCCCTCCCAGTTAGGGGGAGTGATGAGCTCTACAGCAGAGTCTCACAACTCAATCGCTGGTTGAAAACTGTTTTCTGCCCTCCCAAAAGATAGAATTTGTAGATAATTGGCCCTCTTTCTGGGACTCACCCACAAACAGGACCAAGCCTGACCTGCTGAGGAGTGACGGACTCCATCCTAGCTGGAGGGTGCTCTCATCTTATCTACCAACATAGACAGGGCTCTAACTCCTCTAGCTCCACAATGAAATAGGGTGCAGGCCAGGCAGCAGGCTGTTAGCCAGCCTGCCAGCATAGTGGAGTCTGCCACTAGCACAGTCAGTGTAGTCAGCTCAGCTATCACCATTGAGACCGTGTCTGTGCCTCGACCTAGGTTGGGCAAAACTAAACATGGCGGTGTTCGCCTTAGCAATCTCACTAGGATAAAGACCACCTCCATTCCTGTCATTACTGAAAGAGATCATGATACCTCACATCTCAAAATAGGGCTACTTAATGTTAGATCCCTTACTTCAAAGGCAATTATAGTCAATGAACTAATCACTGATCATAATCTTGATGTGATTGGCCTGACTGAAACATGGCTTAAGCCTGATGAATTTACTGTTTTAAATGAGGCCTCACCTCCTGGCTACACTAGTGACCATATCCCCCGTGCATCCCGCAAAGGCGGAGGTGTTGCTAACATTTACGATAGCAAACTTCAATTTACAAAAAAAAAAATGAAGTTTTCGTCTTTTGAGCTTCTAGTCATGAAATCTATGCAGCCTACTCAATCACTTTTTATAGCTACTGTTTACAGGCCTCCTGGGCCATATACAGCGTTTCTCACTGAGTTCCCTGAATTCCTATCGGACCTTGTAGTCATAGCAGATAATATTCTAATCTTTGGTGACTTTAATATTCTCATGGAAAAGTCCACAGACCCACTCCAAAAGGATTTCGGAGCCATCATCGACTCAGTGGGTTTTGTCCAACATGTCTCTGGACCTACTCACTGTCACAGTCATACTCTGGACCTAGTTTTGTCCCATGGAATAAATGTTGTGGATCTTAATGTTTTTCCTCATAATCCTGGACTATCGGACCACCATTTTATTACGTTTGCAATTGCAACAAATAATCTGCTCAGACCCCAACCAAGGAACATCAAAAGTCGTGCTATAAATTCACAGACAACATAAAGATTCCTTGATGCCCTTCCAGACTCCCTCTGCCCACCCAAGGACGCCAGAGGACAAAAATCAGTTAACCACCTAAATGAGGATCTCAATTTAACCTTGCGCAATACCCTAGATGCAGTTGCACCCCTAAAAACTAAAAAAAAAAAATCTCATAAGAAACTAGCTCCCTGGTACACAGAAAATACCCGAGCTCTGAAGCAAGCTTCCAGAAAATTGGAACGGAAATGGCGCCACACCAAACTGGAAGTCTTCCGACTAGCTTGGAAGGACGGTACCGTGCAGTACCGAAGAGCCCTTACTGCTGCTCGATCATCCTATTTTCTAACTTAATTGAGGAAAATAAGAACAATCCGAAATTCCTTTTTGATACTGTCGCAAAGCTAACTAAAAAGCAGCATTCCCCAAGAGAGGATGACTTTCACTTTAGCAGTGATAAATTCATGAACTTTTTGAGGAAAAGATTATGATTATTAGAAAGCAAATTACGGACTCCTCTTTAAATCTGCGTATTCCTCCAAACCTCAGTTGTCCTGAGTCTGCACAATCTGCCAGGACCTAGGATCAAGAGAGACGCTCAAGTGTTTTAGTACTATATCTCTTGACACAATGATGAAAATAATCATGGCCTCTAAACCTTCAAGCTGCATACTGGACCCTATTCCAACTAAACTACTGAAAGAGCTGCTTCCTGTGCTTGGCCCTCCTATGTTGAACATAATAAACGGCTCTCTATCCACCGGATGTGTACCAAACTCACTAAAAGTGGCAGTAATAAAGCCTCTCTTGAAAAAGCCAAACCTTGACCCAGAAAATATAAAAAACTATCGGCCTATATCGAATCTTCCATTCCTCTCAAAAATTTTAGAGAGGGCTGTTGCGCAGCAACTCACTGCCTTCCTGAAGACAAACAATGTATACGAAATGCTTCAGTCTGGTTTTAGACCCCATCATAGCACTGAGACGGCACTTGTGAAGGTGGTAAATGACACCTGCATTGCTTGCTGTTTGGGGTTTTAGGCTGGGTTTCTGTACAGCACTTTGAGATATCAGCTGATGTACGAAGGGCTATATAAATAAATTTGATTTGATTTGATTTGAACACAATACAGGTTAGAATACTATTCACACTACAGCACAATACAATATAGGTTAGAATACTACAACACAATACAATCCATGTTAGAATAGTTGTCATAATACAACACTAAACATACAGTACAACACCTACATAACCAATATTTAATTATTACACGTTCAATCAAGTCTGAAGTCTATAGCTAGTGTAGTAAAAAAGGAAAGCATTGTTTGGACATACCGTCAATAAACCGCCTCTGCTGCTGGATGAGCTCGTCACAGAGGTGGCGGTGCTGCTCGAAGCGCAGCACCACAAAGTTCTTCTGCCGGATCACGTTGTCTTTGAGCAGGGCGTGGGACTGCATCTCGGCATTCTCAATCTCCAGCTCGTGTACCTTACAGAGAAGGCCCAGCACCTCCCTCTGCTCTTCAGAGCTCACCCTGCAAGGGAGCAGCTCCTCCAGGCGCCTGGCACGCTCCCGCAGCTCCACGAAGCAGCGCTCCAGTAAAGCCTACAAGACAGGAGGACAAACAGCAGGCAGGGCTCAATGGGAACCCTCACCATAATATTTAAATGTTGTATTTATTTATTTCACCTTTATTTAACTAAGCAAGTCAGTTAAGAACAAATTCTTATTTACAATGATGGCCTCATCATGCTACATGTCGGCCTATTGTACAAATGGAAACCATGTGCTTGGTACTGTTCCCTCACAAACTCCCTCACGACGCCAGGACAGCGGAGTCAATCACCACCTTCCGGAGACACCTGAAACCCCACCTCTTTAAGGAATACCTAGGATAGGATAAAGTAATCCCTCTCACCCCCCCCCCCCCCCTTAAAAGATTTAGATGCACTACTGTTCCACTGGATGTCATAAGGTGAATGCACCAATTTGTAAGTCGCTCTGGATAAGAGCGTCTGCTAAATGACTTAAATGTAAATGTAATTCAGTCCAATCCAGCCATGACAATGAGCCCGTCCTCCAATATCTCCTACCACCAGCCACCCCAGTACTGTACAACAAGGCTATCAATGCCTAGTTTAAGCTAGGTGGCCTAAACTGTGTGATTCTGTAGCCCCCCCCCCCAGAGGTGAGAGCAGAGGACTACAGTAACCTACCTTTTGTTCGCGTATCTTGTTCTGTTCAGCAATTAGAGTGACCACTTTCTCTCTGGCCATGGCTACTTCCTGGGTCTCAGTGCTGTCTGGGGGTGACTCAGGGCAGTCAAAAACCTTCTCACTCTCCTCCTTACTGCTGCTCTCCTTCCTCCTCTCTGCTCGCCACTTCCTGCGACAACGACTCCGCTCCTGCTCCCAACTACAGGACGAACAACAATGCACGCAATTGTGAGCAGTTGTTTAGACATTTCTGTTAACTATCACAGTCATTAAACTGCTACAGCTAGAGGCTATAGGTGTAGAGGGAGTGCTATGAGATTATTGTAGGTCCCAAATGGCACCCTATTCCCTATATAGAGCCCTAAGGGCTCTGGTCATAAGTAGTGCACTGTACAGGGAACAGAGTGCCATTTGGGACAGTCATAAGACACATACTCTGCGATGGTGAGCAGGTGTTTGGAGGTGTCCATCTGGATGTCCATGTTGCTGTTGTCCAGCTCCATCAGGCTCCTCCTGATCTCCATCTGACTCCTGAAGGCCTCTAGGAGCTGCTCCCTCAGCTGGTCCATCTCTGCTCGGCTCGCCTGCGTGCTGTGGGCCTGCACCTCCGCTACATTGGTGGCAGGAGAGGAGAGCGTTAAGGTCTGTTGGAGGCACAGACAGACAGACACACAGACAGACACACACAGACAATGTGAAGGAGCTATAAGAGAGGTCAAGGTGAGGTCATTACCCTGGACATGGCGGATGTCAGCTCGGTCAGAGTTGAGCTGACGTCCAGCCTGATCGGCGATCTTATTCTTGAGCCGCTGGATCTCGCTGCGCAGGTCAGAGATGATGTTAGTGTACTGAGCGATG
>NW_027039240.1:0-51456 GCF_034236695.1 Oncorhynchus nerka | reverse complement strand
GTGTGGATGAGCCTAGTAGGTGATTTATTGCCTAGTAGGTTTGTTATAAATCAGGGATTTGGATACACAGACCCACGAGCCACTGCTGCCCATCATGTTGAGTTCCTTTTTTGGGGCCCCCCCCACCTTAATTAAAGTTGCCCATGTATGTCCTCAATAGTGTGTAGCATACTACGTAGACTGGATGTCATAAGGTGAATGCACCAATTTGTAAGTCGCTCTGGATAAGAGCGTCTGCTAAATGACTTAAATGATGTAAATGTAATTTCAAACAGTATTTAAACCCAGGTCTGACACACACATTGCCCACCTACCTGTATCCAGCTTAGTCTGAAGATCTAGATTTTTTTTCACTGTAAATACAAAGAAAACAGAAATGAATAAACCAAATAAATAAGATGCTGTATCGACACTCATAAAAACACTGAACCAAGCATGAGAGCACCAGCTGTTCCGGATGACTGTGCGATCACGCTCTCTGTAACTGATGTGAGTAAGACCTTTAAACAGGTTAACATTTGCAAAGTTATGGGGCCAGACGTCAAGGCTTTGTGATGGCCACTCCAATACCTTGACTTTGTTGTCCTTAAAGCAATTTTGCCACAACTTTGGAAGTATGCTTGGGGTCATTGTCCATTTGGAAGACCCATTTGTGACCAAGCTTCAACTTCCTGACTAATGTCTTGAGATGTTGCTTCAATGTATCCACATAATTTTCCAACCTCATGATGCCATCAATTATGTGAAGTGCACCAGCCCCTACTGCAGCAAAGCACCCCCACAACATGATGCTGCCACCCCCATGCTTCACGGTTGGGATGGTGTTCCTCAGCTTGCAAGCCTCGCCCTTTTTCTTCCAAACATAACAACGGTCATTATGGCCAAACAGTTCTGTTTTTGTTTCATCAGACCAGAGGACATTTCTCCAAAAAGTACGATCTTTGTCCCCATGTGCAGTTGCAAACCGTAGTCTGGCTTTTTTATGGCGGTTTTGGAGCAATGGCTTCATCCTTGCTGAGCGGACTTTCAGGTTATGTCTATATAGAACTCGTTTTACTGTGGATATAGATACTTTTGTACCTGTTTCCTCCAGAATCTTCACAAGGTCCTTTGCTGTTGTTCTGGGATTGATTTTCACTTTTCGCACCAAAATACATTCATCTCTAGGAGACAGAACGCGTCTCCTTCCTGAGAGGTATGATGGCTGCGTGGTCCCATGGTGTTTATACTTGCGTACTATTGTTTGTACAGATGAACGTGGTACCTTTAGGCGTTTGGAAATTGCTCCCAAGGATGAACCAGATTTGTGAAAGTCTACAATTTTTTTTCTGAGGTCTTGGCTGATTTCTCTTGATTTTCCCACAATGTCAAGCAAAGAGGCACTGAGTTTGAAGGTCGGCCTTGAAATACATCCACAGGTACACCTCCAATTGACCCAAATGTCAATTAGCCTATCAGAAGCTTCTTGACCTTTTGATCTGTTGTTGATTATGTTATTATTTATTAAAGGGCAGCTGCTACTGCTCTTAAACTGTTGGATGCCATCTCCCATAATGCCCTACGTTTTGGTACAGGTGACTGTTATGATACTCAACACTGCATTCTGTATCAAGAGGTTGGCTGGACTTCACCATGGACCCATAGATCTCTGCATTCTGTATCAAGAGGTTGGCTGGACTTCATCATGGACCCATAGATCTCTGCATTCTGTATCAAGAGGTTGGCTGGACTTCATCATGGACCCATAGATCTCTGCATTCTGTATCAAGAGGTTGGCTGGACTTCATCATGGACCCATAGATCTCTGCATTCTGTATCAAGAGGTTGGCTGGACTTCACCATGGACCCATAGATCTCTGCATTCTGTATCAAGAGGTTGGCTGGACTTCATCATGGACCCATAGATCTCTGCATTCTGTATCAAGAGGTTGGCTGGACTTCACCATGGACCCATAGATCTCTGTATTCTGTATCAAGAGGTTGGCTGGACTTCACCATGGACCCATAGATCTCTGCATTCTGTATCAAGAGGTTGGCTGGACTTCACCATGGACCCATAGATCTCTGCATTCTGTATCAAGAGGTTGGCTGGACTTCACCATGGACCCATAGATCTCTGCATTCTGTATCAAGAGGTTGGCTGGACTTCACCATGGACCCATAGGTCTCTGCATTCTGTATCAAGAGGTTGGCTGGACTTCACCACGGGCCCATAGGTCTCTGTATTCTGTATCAAGAGGTTGGCTGGACTTCATCATGGACCCATAGATCTCTGCATTCTGTATCAAGAGGTTGGCTGGACTTCACCATGGACCCATAGATCTCTGCATTCTGTATCAAGAGGTTGGCTGGACTTCAACATGGACCCATAGATCTCTGCATTCTGTATCAAGAGGTTGGCTGGACTTCATCATGGACCCATAGATCTCTGCATTCTGTATCAAGAGGTTGGCTGGACTTCATCATGGACCCATAGATCTCTGCATTCTGTATCAAGAGGTTGGCTGGACTTCACCATGGACCCATAGATCTCTGTATTCTGTATCAAGAGGTTGGCTGGACTTCATCATGGACCCATAGATCTCTGCATTCTGTATCAAGAGGTTGGCTGGACTTCACCATGGACCCATAGATCTCTGCATTCTGTATCAAGAGGTTGGCTGGACTTCACCACGGACCCATAGATCTCTGCATTCTGTATCAAGAGGTTGGCTGGACTTCACCATGGACCCATAGATCACTGCATTCTGTATCAAGAGGTTGGCTGGACTTCACCATGGACCCATAGATCTCTGCATTCTGTATCAAGAGGTTGGCTAGACTTCACCATGGACCCATAGATCTCTGTATTCTGTATCAAGAGGTTGGCTGGACTTCACCATGGACCCATAGATCTCTGCATTCTGTATCAAGAGGTTGGCTGGACTTCACCATGGACCCATAGATCACTGCATACTGTATCAAGAGGTTGGCTGGACTTCACCATGGACCCATAGATCTCTGCATTCTGTATCAAGAGGTTGGCTGGACTTCACCATGGACCCATAGATCTCTGCATTCTGTATCAAGAGGTTGGCTGGACTTCACCATGGACCCATAGATCTCTGCATTCTGTATCAAGAGGTTGGCTGGACTTCACCATGGACCCATAGATCTCTGCATTCTGTATCAAGAGGTTGGCTGGACTTCACCATGGACCCATAGATCTCTGTATTCTGTATCAAGAGGTTGGCTGGACTTCAACATGGACCCATAGATCTCTGCATTCTGTATCAAGAGGTTGGCTGGACTTCACCATGGACCCATAGATCTCTGCATTCTGTATCAAGAGGTTGGCTGGACTTCACCATGGACCCATAGATCTCTGTATTCTGTATCAAGAGGTTGGCTGGACTTCATCATGGACCCATAGGTCTCTGTATTCTGTATCAAGAGGTTGGCTGGACTTCACCACGGACCCATAGATCTCTGCATTCCTCCCTTATTGTTTACAAGGTCATAAACACATAAACTTCTGTCTTATCTAACTTCGCAGTTAAACTTCTGTCTTATCTAACTTCGCAGTTAAATATATCTCTGTATGACAGTCTTATCTAACCGACAGTTAAACTTCACCTATATATCTACTTATCTAACCATTATAACACCTATATATCTACTGTTGACAGGTATAGATGCCTGAGTTGACAGGTAACCATTACAACATTAATTCTATGTAGGTTCCTAGGTTCTCTATATATCTACGAGCAAATCTGCTTTTAGTTTTAATGCATCGTATTAACACCTATATATCTAGAACAAAGCCATTATAAAATAAATGTTATCTTTAACTCTGCATTGTTGGAAAAGGACCATTTCAGTGTTAGTTTACAAAATGTTATTTGAAACAGTAGGCCAGTACCTTAACACTTAAAATGACAGATAAATAGTTACAAATCAATCATTAAAATGGCAGGACAAAGGAAACGAGGTAAAATGGTACAAAACCAAGAAGTTGATCGTAACAATCACAGAGTTCAAGACAAAAAACTACCTTCTTTCTTGAGTTTATGACGATGTTTTCTGCAAAAGTAGAACAGCACAACAACGGCTACAATGGCTGCTACAGTTGGTATTATTATACCAACAATCCTCCACACGCTAGGAAACATATCGTCTGAAACAGAGAAGAACCATTATAACATTACACAATATAAAAACACCTATATATCTACTGTATGACAGGTAGAACCATTATAACACCTATATATCTACTGTACGACAGGTAGAACCATTATAACACCTATATATCTACTGTATGACAGGTAGAACCATTACAACACCTATATATCTACTGAATGACAGGTAGAACCATTACAACACCTATATATCTACTGTATGACAGGTAGGACCATTATAACACCTATATATCTACTGTATGACAGGTAGGACCATTATAACACCTATATATCTACTGTACGACAGGTAGAACCATTACAACACCTATATATCTACTGTATGACAGATAGAACCATTATAACACCTATATATCTACTGTACGACAGGTAGAACCATTATAACACCTATATATCTACTGTATGACAGGTAGAACCATTATAACACCTATATATCTACTGTATGACAGGTAGGTAGTAGAACCATTATAACACCTATATATCTACTGTATGACATGACAGGTAGGACCATTATAACACCTATATATCTACTGTATGACAGGTAGGACCATTATAACACCTATATATCTACTGTATGACAGGTAGTACCATTATAACACCTATATATCTACTGTATGACAGGTAGGACCATTATAACACCTATATATCTACTGTATGACAGGTAGGACCATTATAACACCTATATATCTACTGTATGACAGGTAGAACCATTATAACACCTATATATCTACTGTATGACAGGTAGAACCATTATAACACCTATATATCTACTGTATGACAGGTAGAACCATTATAACACCTACATATCTACTGTATGACAGATAGAACCATTATAACACCTATAT
Organism: Oncorhynchus nerka; assembly: GCF_034236695.1. Lineage (NCBI taxonomy): Eukaryota > Metazoa > Chordata > Actinopteri > Salmoniformes > Salmonidae > Oncorhynchus > Oncorhynchus nerka. Next base: position 46,436 of record NW_027039240.1, on the reverse strand, counting down.
ATCTACTGTATGACAGGTAGAACCATTATAACACCTATATATCTACTGTATGACAGGTAGAACCATTATAACACCTATATATCTACTGTATGACAGGTAGAACCATTATAACACCTATATATCTACTGTATGACAGGTAGAACCATTATAACACCTATATATCTACTGTATGACAGGTAGAACCATTATAACACCTATATATCTACTGTATGACAGGTAGAACCATTATAACACCTATATATCTACTGTATGACAGGTAGAACCATTATAACACCTATATATCTACTGTATGACAGGTAGAACCATTATATAATATCATTACAACACCATTATAACATATATCTACTGTATGACAGGTAGAACCATTATAACACCTATATATCTACTGTATGACAGGTAGAACCATTACAACACCTATATAGCTACTGTATGACAGGTAGAACCATTATAACACCTATATATCTACTGTATGACAGGTAGAACCATTACAACACCTATATATCTACTGTATGACAGGAACCATTAGAACCTATATATCATTACAACACCTATATATCTACTGTATGACAGGTAGAACCATTATAACACCTATATATCTACTGTATGACAGGTAGAACCATTATAACACCTATATATCTACTGTATGACAGGTAGACCATTATAACACCTATATATCTACTGTATGACAGGTAGAACCATTATAACACCTATATATCTACTGTATGACAGGTAGAACCATTATAACACCTATATATCTACTGTATGACAGGTAGAACCATTATAACACCTATATATCTACTGTATGACAGGTAGAATCCATTAGAACCATTATAACACCTATATATCTACTGTATGACAGGTAGAACCATTTACAACACCTATATATCTACTGTATGACAGGTAGAACCATTATAACACCTATATATCTACTGTATGACAGGTAGAACCATTATAACACCTATATATCTACTGTATGACAGGTAGAACCATTATAACACCTACATATCTACTGTATGACAGATATAACCATTATAACACCTATATATCTACTGTATGACAGGTAGAACCATTATAACACCTATATATCTACTGTATGACAGGTAGAACCATTATAACACCTATATACCTATATATCTACTATATATGTATGACAGGTAGAACCATTATAACACCTATATATCTACTGTATGACAGGTAGAACCATTATAACACCTATATATCTACTGTATGACAGGTAGAACCATTATAACACCTATATATCTACTGTATGACAGGTAGAACCATTACAACACCTATATATCTACTGTATGACAGGTAGAACCATTACAACACCTATATATCTACTGTATGACAGGTAGAACCATTATAACACCTATATATCTACTGTATGACAGGTAGAACCATTATAACACCTATATATCTACTGCATGACAGGTAGAACCATTATAACACATTACAACACCTATATATCTACTGTATGACAGGTAGAACCATTACAACACCTATATATCTACTGTATGACAGGTAGAACCATTATAACACCTATATATCTACTGTATGACAGGTAGAACCATTATAACACCTATATATCTACTGTATGACAGGTAGAACCATTATAACACCTATATATCTACTGTATGACAGGTAGAACCATTATAACACCTATATATCTACTGTATGACAGGTAGAACCATTATAACACCTATATATCTACTGTATGACAGGTAGAACCATTATAACACCTATATATCTACTGTATGACAGGTAGAACCATTATAACACCTATATATCTACTGTATGACAGGTAGAACCATTATAACACCTATATATCTACTGTATGACAGGTAGAACCATTATAACACCTATATATCTACTGTATGACAGGTAGAACCATTATAACACCTATATATCTACTGTATGACAGGTAGAACCATTATAACACCTATATATCTACTGTATGACAGGTAGAACCGTTATAACACCTATATATCTACTGTATGACAGGTAGGACCATTATAACACCTATATATCTACTGTATGACAGGTAGAACCATTATAACACCTATATATCTACTGTATGACAGGTAGGACCATTATAACACCTATATATCTACTGTATGACAGGTAGAACCATTATAACACCTATATATCTACTGTATGACAGGTAGAACCATTATAACACCTATATATCTACTGTATGACAGGTAGAACCGTTATAACACCTATATATCTACTGTATGACAGGTAGGACCATTATAACACCTATATATCTACTGTATGACAGGTAGGACCATTATAACACCTATATATCTACTGTATGACAGGTAGGACCATTATAACACCTATATATCTACTGTATGACAGGTAGAACCGTTATAACACCTATATATCTACTGTATGACAGGTAGGACCATTATAACACCTATATATCTACTGTATGACAGGTAGGACCATTATAACACCAATATATCTACTGTATGACAGGTAGAACCATTATAACACCTATATATCTACTGTATGACAGGTAGAACCATTACAACACCTATATATCTACTGTATGACAGGTAGAACCATTATAACACCTACATATCTACTGTATGACAGGTAGAACCATTATAACACCTATATATCTACTGTATGACAGGTAGAACCATTATAACACCTATATATCTACTGTATGACAGGTAGAACCATTACAACACCTATATATCTACTGTATGACAGGTAAAACCATTATAACACCTACATATCTACTGTATGACAGGTAGAACCATTACAACACCTATATATCTACTGTATGACAGGTAGAACCATTATAACACCTATATATCTACTGTATGACAGGTAGAACCATTATAACACCTATATATCTACTGTATGACAGGTAGAACCATTATAACACCTATATATCTACTGTATGACAGGTAGGACCATTATAACACCTATATATCTACTGTATGACAGGTAGGACCATTATAACACCTATATATCTACTGTATGACAGGTAGAACCATTATTTTTTTTATTTTTTTTATTTCACCTTTATTTAACCAGGTAGGCAAGTTGAGAACAAGTTCTCATTTACAATTGCGACCTGGCCAAGATAAAGCAAAGCAGTTCGACACATACAACGACACAGAGTTACACATGGAGTAAAACAAACATACAGTCAATAATACAGTAAAAAAAAACAAGTCTATATACAATGTGAGCAAATTAGGTGAGAAGGGAGGTAAAGGCAAAAAAGGCCATGGTGGCAAAGTAAATACAATATAGCAAGTAAAACACTGGAATGGTAGTATTGCAATGGAAGAATGTGCAAAGTAGAAATAAAAATAATGGGGTGCAAAGGAGCAAAATAAATAAATAAATTAAATACAGTTAGGAAAGAGGTAGTTGTTTGGGCTAAATTATAGGTGGGCTATGTACAGGTGCAGTAATCTGTAAGATGCTCTGACAGTTGGTGTTTAAAGCTAGTGAGGGAGATAAGTGTTTCCAATTTAAGAGATTTTTGTAGTTCGTTCCAGTCATTGGCAGCAGAGAACTGGAAGGAGAGGCGGCCAAAGAAAGAATTGGTTTTGGGGGTGACTAGAGAGATATACCTGCTGGAGCGTGTGCTACAGGTGGGAGATGCTATGGTGACCAGCGAGCTGAGATAAGGGGGACTTTACCTAGCAGGGTCTTGTAGATGACATGGAGCCAGTGGGTTTGGCGACGAGTATGAAGCGAGGGCCAGCCAACGAGAGCGTACAGGTCGCAATGGTGGGTAGTATATGGGGCTTTGGTGACAAAACGGATAGCACTGTGATAGACTGCATCCAATTTGTTGAGTAGGGTATTGGAGGCTATTTTGTAAATGACATCGCCAAAGTCGAGGATTGGTAGGATGGTCAATTTTACAAGGGTATGTTTGGCAGCATGAGTGAAGGATGCTTTGTTGCGAAATAGGAAGCCAATTCTAGATTTAACTTTGGATTGGAGATGTTTGATATGGGTCTGGAAGGAGAGTTTACAGTCTAACCAGACACCTAAGTATTTGTAGTTGTCCACGTATTCTAAGTCAGAGCCGTCCAGAGTAGTGATGTTGGACAGGCGGGTAGGTGCAGGTAGCGATCGGTTGAAGAGCATGCATTTAGTTTTACTTGTATTTAAGAGCAATTGGAGGCCACGGAAGGAGAGTTGTATGGCATTGAAGCTTGCCTGGAGGGTTGTTAACACAGTGTCCAAAGAAGGGCCGGAAGTATACAGAATGGTGTCGTCTGCGTAGAGGTGGATCAGAGACTCACCAGCAGCAAGAGCAACATCATTGATGTATACAGAAGAGAGTCGGTCCAAGAATTGAACCCTGTGGCACCCCCATAGAGACTGCCAGAGGTCCGGACAGCAGACCCTCCGATTTGACACACTGAACTCTATCAGAGAAGTAGTTGGTGAACCAGGCGAGGCAATCATTTGAGAAACCAAGGCTGTCGAGTCTGCCGATAAGGATGTGGTGGTTGACAGAGTCGAAAGCCTTGGCCAGATCAATGAATACGGCTGCACAGTAATGTTTCTTATCGATGGCGGTTAAGATATCGTTTAGGACCTTGAGCGTGGCTGAGGTGCACCCATGACCAGCTCTGAAACCAGATTGCATAGCAGAGAAGGTATGGTGAGATTCGAAATGGTCGGTAATCTGTTTGTTGACTTGGCTTTCGAAGACCTTAGAAAGGCATGGTAGGATAGATATAGGTCTGTAGCAGTTTGGGTCAAGAGTGTCCCCCCTTTGAAGAGGGGATGACCGCAGCTGCTTTCAATCTTTGGGAATCTCAGATGACACGAAAGAGAGGTTGAACAGGCTAGTAATAGGGGTGGCAACAATTTCGGCAGATAATTTTAGAAAGAAAGGGTCCAGATTGTCTAGCCCGGCTGATTTGTAGGGGTCCAGATTTTTCAGCTCTTTCAGAACTTCAGCTGAATGGATTTGGGAGAAGGAGAAATGGGGAAGGCTTGGGCGAGTTGCTGTTGGGGGTGCAGTGCTGTTGACCGGGGTAGGAGTTGCCAGGTGGAAAGCATGGCCAGCCGTAGAAAAATGCTTATTGAAATTCTCAATTATGGTGGATTTATCAGTGGTGACAGTGTTTCCTATCTTCAGTGCAGTGGGCAGCTGGGAGGAGGTGTTCTTATTCTCCATGGACTTTACAGTGTCCCAGAACTTTTTAGAGTTAGTGTTGCAGGAAGCAAATTTCTGCTTGAAAAAGCTAGCCTTGGCTTTTCTAACTGCCTGTGTATAACGGTTTCTAGCTTCCCTGAACAGCTGCATATCACGGGGGCTGTTCGATGCTAATGCAGAACGCCATAGGATGTTTTTGTGTTGGTTAAGGGCAGTCAGGTCTGGGGAGAACCAAGGGCTATATCTGTTCCTGGTTCTAATTTTCTTGAATGGGGCATGTTTATTTAACATTGTTAGGAAGGCATTTTTAAAAAATATCCAGGCATCCTCTACTGACGGGATGAGATCAATATCCTTCCAGGACACCCGGCCAGGTCGATTAGAAAGGCCTGCTCGCTGAAGTGTTTCAGGGAGCGTTTTACAGTGATGAGTGGAGGTCGTTTGACCGCTGACCCATTACGGATGCAGGCAATGAGGCAGTGATCGCTGAGATCTTGGTTGAAGACAGCAGAGGTGTATTTAGAGGGGAAGTTGGTTAGGATGATATCTATGAGGGTGCCCGTGTTTAAGGCTTTGGGGGTACCTGGTAGGTTCATTGATAATTTGTGTGAGATTGAGGGCATCAAGTTTAGATTGTAGGATGGCTGGGGTGTTAAGCATGTTCCAGTTTAGGTCGCCTAGCAGCACGAGCTCTGAAGATAGATGGGGGCAATCAGTTCACATATGGTGTCCAGAGCACAGCTGGGAGCAGAGGGTGGTCTATAGCAGGCGGCAACGGTGAGAGACTTGTTTTTAGAGAGGTGGATTTTTAAAAGTAGAAGTTCAAATTGTTTGGGTACAGACCTGGATAGTAGGACAGAACTCTGCAGGCTATCTTTGCAGTAGATTGCAACACCGCCCCCTTTAGCAGTTCTATCTTGTCTGAAAATGTTGTAGTTTGGAATTAAAATTTCTGAATTTTTGGTGGTCTTCCTAAGCCAGGATTCAGACACAGCTAGAACATCCGGGTTGGCAGAGTGTGCTAAAGCAGTGAAAAGAACAAACTTAGGGAGGAGGCTTCTAATGTTAACATGCATGAAACCAAGGCTATTACGGTTACAGAAGTCATCAAAAGAGAGCGCCTGGGGAATAGGAGTGGAGCTAGGCACTGCAGGGCCTGGATTCACCTCTACATCGCCAGAGGAACATAGGAGGAGAAGAATAAGGGTACGGCTAAAAGCAATAAGAATTGGTCGTCTAGAACATCTGGAACAGAGAGTAAAAGGAGGTTTCTGGGGCGATAAAATAGCATCAAGGTATAATGTACAGACAAAGGTATGGTAGGATGTGAGTACAGTGGAGGTAAACCTAGGTATTGAGTGATGAAGAGAGAGATATTGTCTCTAGAAACATCATTGAAACCAGGAGATGTCATTGCATGTGTGGGTGGTGGAACTAATAAGTTGGATAAGGTATAGTGAGCAGGACTAGAGGCTCTACAGTGAAATAAGCCAATAAACACTAACCAGAACAGCAATGGACAAGACATATTGACATTAAGGAGAGGCATCCTTAGTCGAGTGATCAAAAGGGTCCAGGGAGTGGAGAGGTTGGTTTGGGGTCACGGCGATTTAGACAGCTAGCCAGGACATCGGTAGCAAGCTAGCATAGGATGGAGGTCTGTTGTTAGCCACCTCTTGCGTTCCGTCAGTAGATTAGTGGAGTTCCGTGTTTGAGGGGATTAGTCCAAATCACACAACAACAAAAAAATAAAAACAATAGATATAGTTATAGAGGCCCAAGAAGAAACATGTTAATAATAAAAATAAATAAATTGTCCGATTGTCTATTCTGAGAGCATCCGGTAAAACAGCTAACGGTTAGCAGGCCGCAGATGGGCATTCAGGTAACGTCGCGACGGAGGAGCCAGCCGGATCTCCTTCGGGTAGATAACGTCGGCAGTCCAGTTGTGAGGGCCCGGAGGGGCTCCGTGTAGGCAGTAAACGGGTCCGGATAGGTGACTGCAGCCCAGGAGTGATTGACGGAGCTCAGGAGTGGTTGACGGAGCTCGCTAGCTCCGGAGTAATTGATGTTTGCTCCGGAATCGACGAAAGCAGATAGACACACGGATAGCAGCCAGCTAGCTGTGAGATCCGGGAGTGAATGTCCAGAGAGCAGTTGAAATCCAGGGACATGGAGAGAAAAAATCGGTCCGGTATGTTCCGTTCCGAGCCGCGCTGCGCCGTACAAAACTGGCGATAGATTTTCGAGTTAAAGGATAGCTAATGACCACAAACCGTGGTTAGCTGAATACGAACGAGTTGCCAGTAAAGAAGCTAACTAGCTTCTGATTAGCTTCTGGCTAGCTTCTTGGAGGATTGCAGATTTGAGGTAAATAATACGTATTTATACATATCAATTGGTGAGGCAGGTTGCAGGAGAGTGTATTGAAGATGAGTTGATGGAAAATAAAAATAAAATGTATGTGAAAAAAAAGTTGTAAATATATATATATACACGACACGACAAGACGAGGACAAAAGACGTCTGAACTGCTATGCCATCTTGGAAAAAATGCATTACATTATAATGCATTACAACACCTATATATCTACTGTATGACAGGTAGAACCATTATAACACCTATATATCTACTGTATGACAGGTGGAACCATTATAACACCTATATAGCTACTGTATGACAGGTAGAACCATTATAACACCTATATATCTACTGTATGACAGGTAGAACCATTACAACACCTATATATCTACTGTATGACAGGTAGAACCATTATAACACCTATATATCTACTGTATGACAGGGAGTAAATTATAATGTATAACATAATACAACTCAAAACAGCTTAGACCATCAAGGTCATCCTATTGGAAACCCAATCTTTTCCACTAGTCTATCTAAAGAAAAGGTCTCAGGTACGTGGGTTAACCAATGAAAACCTCACCTGGGACATGAATCTGTGTCTCCCTTGTCTGGTTGATCTGCGACTGTACAACTCTACAGGTGAACCTGTTGTTGTCAGTGTTCCGGACGGTGACATATCGTCTCACGGTGTAGCGACCCTCAGGGTTAATCTCGGTCTCTGTTGAGTTGCTTGTCTCAGTGGGTTCAGTAGCAGAGAGGACATTTCCATGACTGTCCAACCACTCAAGCTCAGGCTGTGGGTACCAGCCTCCGGAGTCACACTTCAGGACCACCCCCCAGTCTTTGGTTCCATTAATAGAGATCACTGGCTGAGATACAGCACCTACAGATACAGGATAAAAACAGAGATCACTGGCTGAGATACAGCACCTACAGATACAGGATAAAACAGAGATCACTGGCTGAGATACAGCACCTACAGATACAAGATAAAACAGAGATCACTGGCTGAGATACAGCACCTACAGATACAAGATAAAACAGAGATCACTGGCTGAGATACAGCACCTACAGATACAAGATAAAACAGAGATCACTGGCTGAGATACAGCACCTACAGATACAAGATAAAACAGAGATCACTGGCTGAGATACAGCACCTACACAGATACAGGATAAAACAGAGATCACTGGCTGAGATACAGCACCTACAGATACAAGATAAACCAGAGATCACTGGCTGAGATACAGCACCTACAGATACAAGATAAAACAGAGATCACTGGCTGAGATACAGCACCTACAGATACAGGATAAAACAGAGATCACTGGCTGAGATACAGCACCTACACAGATACAGGATAAAACAGATCACTGGCTGAGATACAGCACCTACAGATACAAGATAAAACAGAGATCACTGGCTGAGATACAGCACCTACAGATACAAGATAAACCAGAGATCACTGGCTGAGATACAGCACCTACAGATACAGGATAAAACAGAGATCACTGGCTGAGATACAGCACCTACAGATACAAGATAAAACAGAGATCACTGGCTGAGATACAGCACCTACAGATACAAGATAAACCAGAGATCACTGGCTGAGATACAGCACCTACACAGATACAAGATAAAACAGAGATCACTGGCTGAGATACAGCACCTACAGATACAACAGAGATCACTGGCTGAGATACAGCACCTACACAGATACAAGATAAAACAGAGATCACTGGCTGAGATACAGCACCTACACAGATACAGGATAAAACAGAGATCACTGGCTGAGATACAGCACCTACACAGATACAAGATAAAACAGAGATCACTGGCTGAGATACAGATACAAGATAAAACAGAGATCACTGGCTGAGATACATCACCTACACAGATACAGGATAAAACAGAGATCACTGGCTGAGATACAGCACCTACACAGATACAAGATAAAACAGAGATCACTGGCTGAGATACAGCACCTACACAGATACAGGATAAAACAGAGATCACTGGCTGAGATACAGCACCTACAGATACAAGATGAACCAGAGATCACTGGCTGAGATACAGCACCTACAGATACAAGATGAACCAGAGATCACTGGCTGAGATACAGCACCTACAGATACAAGATAAAACAGAGATCACTGGCTGAGATACAGCACCTACAGATACAAGATAAAACAGAGATCACTGGCTGAGATACAGCACCTACAGATACAAGATAAAACAGAGATCACTGGCTGAGATACAGCACCTACAGATACAAGATAAACCAGAGATTACTGGCTGAGATACAGCACCTACAGATACAAGATAAAACAGAGATCACTGGCTGAGATACAGCACCTACAGATACAAGATAAAACAGAGATCACTGGCTGAGATACAGCACCTACACAGATACAGGATAAAACAGAGATCACTGGCTGAGATACAGCACCTACAGATACAAGATAAAACAGAGATCACTGGCTGAGATACAGCACCTACAGATACAAGATGAAACAGAGATCACTGGCTGAGATACAGCACCTACACAGATACAGGATAAAACAGAGATCACTGGCTGAGATACAGCACCTACAGATACAGGATAAAACAGAGATCACTGGCTGAGATACAGCACCTACAGATACAGGATAAACCTACACAGATACAGGATAAAACAGAGATCACTGGCTGAGATACAGCAAGAGATCACTGGCTGAGATACAGCACCTACAGATACAAGATAAAACAGAGATCACTGGCTGAGATACAGATACAAGATACAACAGAGATCACCGGCTGAGATACAGCACCTACAGATACAAGATAAAACAGAGATTACTGGCTGAGATACAGCACCTACAGATACAAGATAAAACAGAGATCACTGGCTGAGATACAGCACCTACACAGATACAAGATAAAACAGAGATCACTGGCTGAGATACAGCACCTACAGATACAAGATAAAACAGAGATCACTGGCTGAGATACAGCACCTACACAGATACAAGATAACACAGAGATCACTGGCTGAGATACAGCACCTACAGATACAAGATAAAACAGAGATCACTGGCTGAGATACAGATACAAGATACAACAGAGATCACCGGCTGAGATACATCACCTACACAGATACAAGATAAAAACAGACACAATCATTTCCCCTTTCAGCATATAGAGCTATGATTGTACTCAGAAACCTCTGAACACTTGTCCACTCCAGTATTTATGATTTACCAACAATGAGTGGAATGGTTGTTTCCTTCAGTGTTGGAATGAAGCACTTGTAGTCTCCAGCATCAGAGAGAGTAACTCCGGTCAGTTTTAAGGAGACATTGCTGTTCTTCAGTTCTTCTTTAAACAGTGATGTCCTTCCCCTGTAGGACGGAAGCTGTTCACCGTCGGAGTCTCGACCTTCACGGTAAAGATGGACCCTTTGAGTTTTCAGGTCAGATCTTGTCCACTCCACCATCATCTCCACGGCACTGACGTGGGGTTCCAGGTAACATGGTAGTATGACGTCGTCACCAGCCAAGGCAACGACTGGATCAGCTGAACCGACAAGTTGAATCTGAGACGACCCTGGAGAAAAAAAACAAAATGACATGGTGAATGAAATACTTGAATTTTCTCCTTATGTGCGCCCTCTACTGACAAGAGTCTTAGCTACCGCTAGCATGCTAACGTTAGCTGATGTTTTTTATAACTAACCCGAGAGTGTCACGACTTCCGCCGAAGTCCCTCTCCTTGTTCGGGCGGCGTTCGGCGGTCGACGTCACCGGCTTTCTAGCTTATCGCCGATCCACTTTTCATTTTCCATTTGTTTTGTCTTTTGTTTTCTACACACCTGGTTTCTATTCCCCAATTACATGTTCATTATTTAACCCTCTGTTTCCCCGATGTTGGTGTGCGTGTTTGTATATAATGTTCAGGTCGTTACTTGCTGGCTGGTATTGTTTGTATATAATGTTCAGGTCGTTACTTGTTGGCTGGTATTGTTTGTATATAATGTTCAGGTCGTTACTTGTTGGCTGGTATTGTTTGTATATAATGTTCAGGTCGTTGTTGGCTGGTATTGTTTGTATATAATGTTCAGGTCGTTGTTGGCTGGTATTGTTTGTATAAAATGTTCAGGTCGTTGTTGGCTGGTATTGTGTGTATATAATGTTCAGGTCGTTGTTGGCTGGTATTGTTTGTATATAATGTTCAGGTCGTTGTTGGCTGGTATTGTTTGTATATAATGTTCAGGTCGTTGTTGGCTGGTATTGTTTGTATATAATGTTCAGGTCGTTGTTGGCTGGTATTGTTTGTATATAATGTTCAGGTCGTTACTTGTTGGCTGGTATTGTTTGTATATAATGTTCATGTCGTTACTTGTTGGCTGGTATTGTTTGTATATAATGTTCAGGTCGTTACTTGTTGGCTGGTATTGTTTGTATATAATGTTCAGGTCGTTACTTGTTGGCTGGTATTGTTTGTATATAATGTTCAGGTCGTTGTTGGCTGGTATTGTTTGTATATAATGTTCAGGTCGTTGTTGGCTGGTATTGTTTGTATATAATGTTCAGGTCGTTGTTGGCTGGTATTGTTTGTATATAATGTTCAGGTCGTTGTTGGCTGGTATTGTTTGTATATAATGTTCAGGTCGTTGTTGGCTGGTATTGTTTGTATATAATGTTCAGGTCGCTACTTGTTGGCTGGTATTGTTTGTATATAATGTTCAGGTCGTTGTTGGCTGGTATTGTTTGTATATAATGTTCAGGTCGTTACTTGTTGGCTGGTATTGTTTGTATATAATGTTCAGGTCGTTGTTGGCTGGTATTGTTTGTATAAAATGTTCAGGTCGTTGTTGGCTGGTATTGTTTGTATATAATGTTCAGGTCGTTGTTGGCTGGTATTGTTTGTATATAATGTTCAGGTCGTTGTTGGCTGGTATTGTTTGTATATAATGTTCAGGTCGTTGTTGGCTGGTATTGTTTGTATAAAATGTTCAGGTCGTTGTTGGCTGGTATTGTTTGTATATAATGTTCAGGTCGTTGTTGGCTGGTATTGTTTGTATATAATGTTCAGGTCGTTGTTGGCTGGTATTGTTGTTCTTGTTGTTCCTGTGTTCTTCTCTCTCTACTGGCATTGATACTTGTTGTTCTTGTGTTCTTCTCTCTCTACTGGCATTGATACTTGTTGTTCTTGTGTTCTTCTCTCTCTACTGGCATTGACACTTGTTGTTCTTGTGTTCTTCTCTCTCTACTGGCATTGATACTTGTTGTTCTTGTGTTCTTCTCTCTCTACTGGCATTGATACTTGTTGTTCTTGTGTTCTTCTCTCTCTACTGGCATTGATACTTGTTGTTCTTGTGTTCTTCTCTCTCTACTGGCATTGATACTTGTTGTTCTTGTGTTCTTCTCTCTCTACTGGCATTGATACTTGTTGTTCTTGTGTTCTTCTCTCTCTACTGGCATTGATACTTGTTGTTCTTGTGTTCTTCTCTCTCTACTGGCATTGATACTTGTTGTTCTTGTGTTCTTCTCTCTCTACTGGCATTGATACTTGTTGTTCTTGTGTTCTTCTCTCTCTACTGGCATTGATACTTGTTGTTCTTGTGTTCTTCTCTCTCTACTGGCATTGATACTTGTGGTTCTTGTTTTAATATATTGACACGTTCTGTTTTTTTCTTACTACTATGCCAGTAACCATTTCACTGTACAGTTTACACCTCCTGTATCCTGCACGTGTGACAAATAAACGTGTATTTTATTTGATGTAGTGTGTGTTTACCAGAGATGGTAACGTGTAAAACAACATGACCTGCACCAAAGTCAGTATATTGACCAAGGACTCGATAAAGTGTATTTTAACCTGGAGTTTTTCCTTATTGTAGGCTACTACTTTTACCACTTTTAGTCGTAATCTTTGGTTGTTTACTACACTACTCCCTCTGTTTAGCACATGGCCTCACATGTGACTCCTTAAAGAGATGGGTGGGGCTAAAGGCTTAAGAGGGTGTGAACGTTGCTGAATGGGTGGGGCTAAAGGCTTAAGAGGGTGTGAACGTTGCTGAATTGGGTGGGGCTAAAGGCTTAAGAGGGTGTGAACGTTGCTGAATGAATGTAGACAAACAAGAGCTCCCCAGTAGGTGCACCAAAAATTCAAGGGCCATTTTCTCAGAAGTAGAGTTACAAGTTTATCAACATTCAAAGCAGAATGACTTCCCCTATTGTTCCTTGACTGCAGTGTATGATATACCATTTTGTAGCTCTGAGTTTCTGCTTTTAATTTTAACCAATGTAAAAACACCATTTTAAAATGTTGCTACATATGACTGAAAAGCGGTGCTGGGTCACGATTGGTCAGGATCCCATAAAACAGCCCTCGTTTCCTTCAGGCACCATTCTAAATTCAAACTGTAACACAAGATGTGGAATGAGTCCAAAGGGTATGAATACTATCTGAAGGATCTGGCAACCAAGCTGTAACACAAGATGTGGAATGAGTCCAAAGGGTATGAATACTATCTGAAGGATCTGGCAACCAAGCACAAATGATCATTGTGGCCTTTTATCGTCTAGACGTTGAAGTAAAAACCTCCAGGCTTCCTTAGTTTAAAAAATAAAAAAAACAGTTTGGAAAAGACACATCCTGTGGAATAAGGCATAAGTCTCTAGTGATAGTATAGCTGTCTCTCTCCCCCCCTATTCAAACGTTCCTGGTCAATTCATTTGATAATAATAATGTTGACTATGTTTTTAGGAAAGGAGAAATATGTCTGAGTTGGAAAAGGAGCATATGTCTGAGTTGGAAAAGGAGACATATGTCTGAGTTGGAAAAGGAGACATATGTCTGAGTTGGAAAAGGAGAAATATGTCTGAGTTGGAAAAGGAGAAATATGTCTGAGTTGGAAAAGGAGACATATGTCTGAGTTGGAAAAGGAGACATATGTCTGAGTTGGAAAAGGAGAAATATGTCTGAGTTGGAAAAGGAGACATATGTGTGAGTTGGAAAAGGAGACATATGTCTGAGTTGGAAAAGTAGACATATGTCTGAGTTGGAAAAGGAGACTAGTGGAAGCAATGTCAACACTGTTCGTCGGGAGTGTCTTGAAATGGGTCTCCATGGCCGAGCAGCTGCACACAAGCATAAGATCACCTCAATGCCAAGCGTCGGCTGGAGTGGAGTGGAAAGCTTGCTGTCATTGGAATCTGGAGCAGTGGAAACAAGTTCTCTGGAGTGATGATGCTGTTTTTCATGGTTCAGGCCTAAGCACCGAACATCGGTGCCCGACCTCACTAATGCTCTTGTGGCTGAACGGGAAGCAAGTCCCCGCAGCAATGTTCCAACATCTAGTGGAAAGCCTTCCCAGAAGAGTAGAGGCTGTTATAGCAGCAGTGTTCCAACATCTAGTGGAAAGCCTTCCCAGAAGAGTGGAGGCTGTTATAGCAGCAATGTTCCAACATCTAGTGGAAAGCCTTCCCAGAAGAGTGGAGGCTGTTATAGCAGCAATGTTCCAACATCTAGTGGAAAGCCTTCCCAGAAGAGTGGAGGCTGTTATAGCAGCAAAGGGGGGATCAACTCCATATTAAAGCCTATGATTTTGGAATAAGATGTTTAACGAGCAGGTGTCCACATACTTTTGGTCATATAGTGTAACTACTACGACCCCATATAACTTGAGTGAATCTATCATTATATATCTCTCATTACGGAGTCCTCTCCAGTCCTCTCCAGTCCTCTCCAGTCCTCTCTACTCCTCTCTAGTCCTCTCCAAATCAAATCAAATCAAATCAAATTTATTTATATAGCCCTTCGTACATCAGCTGATATCTCAAAGTGCTGTACAGAAACCCAGCCTAAAACCCCAAACAGCAAACAATGCAGGTGTAAAAGCACGGTGGCTAGGAAAAACTCCCTAGAAAGGCCAAAACCTAGGAAGAAACCTAGAGAGGAACCAGGCTATGTGGGGTGGCCAGTCCTCTTCTGGCTGTGCCGGGTAGAGATTATAACAGAACATGACCAAGATGTTCAAATGTTCATAAATGACCAGCATGGTCGAATAATAATAAGGCAGAACAGTTGAAACTGGAGCAGCAGCACAGTCAGGTGGACTGGGGACAGCAAGGAGTCATCATGTCAGGTAGTCCTGGGGCACGGTCCTAGGGCTCAGGTCCTCCGAGAGAGAGAGAAAGAAAGAGAGAATTAGAGAGAGCATATGTGGGGTGGCCAGTCCTCTTCTGGCTGTGCCGGGTGGAGATTATAACAGAACGTGGCCAAGATGTTCAAATGTTCATAAATGACCAGCATGGTTGAATAATAGTAAGGCAGAACAGTTGAAACTGGAGCAGCAGCATGGCCAGGTGGACTGGGGACAGCAAGGAGTCATCATGTCAGGTAGTCCTGGGGCATGGTCCTAGGGCTCAGGTCCTCCGAGAGAGAGAAAGAAAGAGAGAAGGAGAGAATTAGAGAACGCACACTTAGATTCACACAGGACACCGAATAGGACAGGAGAAGTACTCCAGATATAACAAACTGACCCTAGCCCCCCGACACATAAACTAATGCAGCATAAATACTGGAGGCTGAGACAGGAGGGGTCAGGAGACACTGTGGCCCCATCCGAGGACACCCCCGGACAGGGCCAAACAGGAAGGATAGTCCTCTCTAGTCCTCTCCAGTCCTCTCCAGTCCTCTCTACTCCTCCCCAGTCCTCTCTAGTCCTCTCTAGTCCTCTCCAGTCCTCTCTAGTCCTCTCTAGTCCTCTCCAGTCCTATCCAGTCCTCTCTAGTCATCTCCAGTCCTCTCTAGTCCTCTCCAGTCCTCTCCAGTCCTCTCCAGTCCTCTCTAGTCCTCTCCAGTCCTATCTAGTCCTCTCTAGTCCTCTCCAGTCCTATCCAGTCCTCTCTAGTCATCTCCAGTCCTCTCCAGTCCTCTCTAGTCCTCTCCAGTCCTCTCAGTCCTCTCTAGTCCTCTCCAGTCCTCTCCAGTCCTCTCTAGTCCTCTCCAGTCCTCTCTAGTCCTCTCTAGTCCTCTCCAGTCCTCGCCAGTCCTCTCTAGTCCTCTCCAGTCCTCGCCAGTCCTCTCTAGTCCTCTCTAGCCGCTATGAACAACATGATCTTGCATTGCCACTGTCTTCTCACAAGGTCACGGCGGTGAATCTATCATTATGTATCTCTCATTACGGAGTCCTCCCCAGTCCTCTCCAGTCCTCTCTAGTCCTCTCCAGTCCTCTCTAGTCCTCTCCAGTCCTATCCAGTCCTCACCAGTCCTCTCTAGTCCTCTCTAGTCCTCTCCAGTCCTCTCTAGTCCTCTCTAGTCTTCTCCAGTCCTCTCTAGTCCTCTCTAGTCCTCTCCAGTCCTCTCTAGTCCTCTCCAGTCCTATCCAGTCCTCTCTAGTCCTCTCCAGTCCTCTCTAGTCCTCTCTAGTCCTCTCCAGTCCTCTCTAGCCGCTATGAACAACATGATCTTGCATTGCCACTGTCTTCTCACAAGGTCACGGCGGTATTGTTTGTTGATGTTGTTGTGAAAATTCTAATTATATATATTGAGCCAAAATTGCGTGCAGGTTATGTTCCATAACGTCGTCATGGAAAATATTGATGTGGTTTCCAAGTACCAATCAGAAACTGTAAATCCAAGTACCAATCAGAAACTGTAAATCCAAGTACCAATCAGAAACTGTAAATCCAAGTACCAATCAGAAACTGTAAATCCAAGTACCAATCAGAAACTGTAAATCAGGCTGCATATTGAACATTGACATTGCCTAAAAGGCCAATCAGTCTTTTAGCGAACATTCCAAGGAGTGGAACATTCCATTCCAAGGAGTGGAACATTCCATTCCAAGGAGTGGAACATTCCATTCCAAGGAGTGGAATGTTAGCTAAAAGACTGGTATTCAGTCTAGACTCATTCAAATGAAATTCCCACTTGTAACTTCCGAGCTTCCGATAGTGAAAGCCCCATTATTATCTGAGCATCCGATAACTCCGATAGTGAACGCCCCATTATTATCCGAGCTTCCGATAACTCCGATAGTGAAAGCCCCATTATTATCTGAGCTTCCGATAACTCCGATAGTGAACGCCCCATTATTATCTGAGCTTCCGATAACTCCGATAGTGAAACGCCCCATTATTATCTGAGCTTCCGATAACTCCGATAGTGAAACGCCCCATTATTATCTGAGCTTCCGATAACTCCGATAGTGAAACGCCCCATTATTATCTGAGCTTCCGATAACTCCGATAGTGAACGCCCCATTATTATCTGAGCTTCCGATAACTCCGATAGTGAAACGCCCCATTATTATCTGAGCTTCCGATAACTCCGATAGTGAAACGCCCCATTATTATCTGAGCTTCCGATAACTCCGATAGTGAAACGCCCCATTATTATCTGAGCTTCGATAACTCCGATAGTGAAACGCCCCATTATTATCTGAGCTTCCGATAACTCCGATAGTGAAACGCCCCATTATTATCTGAGCTTCCGATAACTCCGATAGTGAAACGCCCCATTATTATCTGAGCTTCCGATAACTCTGATAGTGAACGCCCCATTATTATCTGAGCTTCTGATAACTCCGATAGTGAACACTCCATTATTATCTGAGCTTCCGATAACTCCGATAGTGAACGCCCCATTATTATCTGAGCTTCCGATAACTCCGATAGTGAACGCCCCATTATTATCCGAGCATCCGATAACTCCGATAGTGAACGCCCCATTATTATCCGAGCTTCCGATAACTCCGATAGTGAAAGCCCCATTATTATCTGAGCTTCCGATAACTCCGATAGTGAACGCCCCATTATTATCTGAGCTTCCGATAACTCCGATAGTGAAACGCCCCATTATTATCTGAGCTTCCGATAACTCTGATAGTGAACGCCCCATTATTATCTGAGCTTCTGATAACTCCGATAGTGAACACTCCATTATTATCTGAGCTTCCGATAACTCCGATAGTGAAACGCCCCATTATTATCTGAGCTTCTGATAACTCCGATAGTGAACGCCCCATTATTATCTGAACAGGGGCTGCAGTCTAAACATGTTATTTTTTACCCCCTCAGCCCTTTGCCCTTTGCCCTTTGCGCTAGCCACTTTCCCTCTGGGGGGGGGGAATCCAGTCGAAACCGGATGTAGTTCGATTTCCATCTTAAGTGGAGGTCCAATTCACAAACGTTGGACCCCCCTTGACCCTCGATTTAGCTCGAGGGAGCGAGTGAACAACTTTGGTCACTTGCGGGGTTGATATGACCCACAAGTCAATGCAAACGTATTAAACTCTACGCGGAGAGTCAAATGTAATCAAAAAGGCTTCAGCATCTAAGAGAAAAGTATGAAGCTAGCTTGCTAAAATACACATACAGTGGGGAGAACAAGTATTTGATACACTGCCGATTTTGCAGGTTTTCCTACTTACAAAGCATGTAGAGGTCTGTACACTTCAACTGTGAGAGACGGAATCTAAAACAAAAATCCAGAAAATCATATTGTATGATTTTTAAGTAATTTTTTTAATTTGCAGTAATTCATTTGCATTTCATTGCACCGATTCCGGTGTGAGTTATCTGGCCTAAATGTATTACTTGGGGCTCGGGCCGATTGGGGATACTCTCTGGCAGATGAAAGCATGGACTGCTTTCCATAATTAACATTTCATAATTTATTTATCCATATTTTCTCATTTGTTTCTGTGCTCAAAACATAAAATTACCATTTAAATAAAAATATTTTAGAGTACTGTTTAACATCTTATGACTGGGGCAGAATTGAGAAGCTTGGATGAATAAGGTGCCCAGAGGTGCCCAGAGTAAACTGCCTGCTACTCAGTCCCAGAAGCTAAGATATGCATAGTATTAGTACATTTGGATGGAAAACACTCTGAAGTTTCTAAAACTGTTTGAATGATGTCTGTGAATAAAACAGAACTGATATGGCAGGCAAAAACCTGAGAAAAAATCCAACCAGGAAGTGGGAAATCTGAGGTTTGTAGTTTTTCAACTCTTTTCCTATCGAAAACACAGTGTCTATGGGGTCATATTGCACTTCCTAAGGCTTCCACTATATGTCAACAGTCTTTAGAACCTTGTTCGATGCTTCTACTGTGAAGTGGGGGCAAATGAGAGGGGATTGAGTCAGGGCTCTGCCAGAGAGGCATGAGCTGACCACGCGTGTTCCATTGAAAGTTAGTTGGCTTTCCATTGCATTTCTACAGACAAAGGAATTCTCTGGTTGGAACATTATTGAAGATTTATGATTAAAAACATCCTAAAGATTGATTCTATACTTCGTTTGACATGATTCTATGGACTGTAACGGAACTTTTTGACTTTTCGTCTGCTCGCGAATTTGGATTACTGGGCTAAATGCGCGAACAAAATAGAGGTATTTGTACATAAATTATGGACTTTATCGAACAAATCAAAACATTTATTGTGGAACTGGGATTCCTGGGAGTGCATTCTGATGAAGATCATCAAAGGTAAGTGAATATTTATAATGCTATTTCTGACTTCTGTTGACTCCACAACATGGCGGATATGTGTTTGGCTGTTTTGGTCTCTGAGAGCTGTACTCAGATTATTGCATGGTAAGGTTTTTTGGTAAAGCTTCTTTGAAATCTGACACAGCGGTTGCATTAAGGAGAAGTTTATCTAAAGTTTCATGCATAACAGTTGTTTCTTTTAGCAATGTTTGTTATGAGTATTTCTGTAAATTGATGTGGCTCTCTGCAAAATCACCGGATGTTTTGGAACTACTGAACATAACGCGTCAATGTAAACTGAGATTTTTTATATAAATATGAACTTTATCGAACAAAACATACATGTATTGTGTCACATAAAGTCCCATGAGTGTCATCTGATGAAGATCATCAAAGGTTAGTGATTCATTTTATCTCTATTTCTGCTTGTGTTTTTCTGTGACTAGGCACTCACCTAACATAATCGCATGGTTTGCTTTCGTCGTAAAGCCTTTTTGAAATCAGACACTGTGGTGGGATTAGCAAGAAGTGTATCTTTAAAATCTTTAAAATGGTGTAAGATATTTCTATGTTTGAGGAATTTTAATGAGATTTAATGAGATTTCTGTTGTTTGAATTTGGCGCCCTGCACTTTCACTGGCTGTTGTCATATCGATTCCGTTAGCGGGATCTCAGCCCAAACGGGTTGATAAGCATTAAAAACTTTGTGTATGGGGTCTCCCGGGTGGCGCAGCGGTCTAAGACACTGCATCGCAGTGCAAAAAACTGCGTTGCTACAGATGCTGGGTCGATACCTGTGCCGGCCGCAACCGGGAGACCCATGAGGCCATGACCCTACTGATGAGTCAACAGGGTCAATGGAAGGTCTGAGGGTCTTGACTGAATAATACAGCAACACCGGAGGAATCTAAAACAATGGTAACATCTTTAGGTGTTACAGGGACCTTGTAAAGTGATCAGAATTCCTTATAACTGAGTAAAAGACCCTCTGCATTTACCAGTTGGCTCCAATAAGATATTATATTGGAACAAAATGATATAAAAGCAGTAATGGTAGGACAAAACAACAAAGATGATATAAAAGCAGTAATGGTAGGACAAAACAACAAAGATGATATAAAAGCAGTAACTGCAGGACAAAACAACAAAGATGATATAAAAGCAGTAATGGTAGGACAAAACAACAAAGATGATATAAAAGCAGTAATGGTAGGACAAAACAACAAAGATGATATAAAAGCAGTAACTGTAGGACAAAACAACAAAGATGATATAAAAGCAGTAATGGTAGGACAAAACAACAAAGATGATATAAAAGCAGTAACTGTAGGACAAAACAACAAAGATGATATAAAAGCAGTAACTGTAGGACAAAACAACAAAGATGATATAAAAGCAGTAACTGTAGGACAAAACAACAAAGATGATATAAAAGCAGTAACAAAACAACAAAGATGATATAAAAGCAGTAACTGTAGGACAAAACAACAAAGATGATATAAAAGCAGTAACTGTAGGACAAAACAACAAAGATGATATAAAAGCAATAACTGTAGGACAAAACAACAAAGATGATATAAAAGCAATAACTATAGGACAAAACAACAAAGATGATATAAAAGCAGTAATGGTAGGACAAAACAACAAAGATGATATAAAAGCAGTAACTGTAGGACAAAACAACAAAGATGATATAAAAGCAGTAACTGCAGGACAAAACAACAAAGATGATATAACTGTAGGACAAAACAACAAAGATGATATAAAAGCAGTAACTGCAGGACAAAACAACAAAGATTGTAAGTCGCTCTGGATAAGAGCGTCTGCTAAATGACTTAAATGTAAATGTAAATGATATAAAAGCAGTAACTGTAGGACAAAACAACAAAGATGATATAAAAGCAGTAATGGTAGGACAAAACAACAAAGATGATATAAAAGCAGTAACGGTAGGACAAAACAACAAAGATGATATAAAAGCAGTAATGGTAGGACAAAACAACAAAGATGATATAAAAGCAGTAATGGTAGGACAAAACAACAAAGATGATATAAAAGCAGTAACAAAACAACAAAGATGATATAAAAGCAGTAACTGCAGGACAAAACAACAAAGATGATATAAAAGCAGTAACTGTAGGACAAAACAACAAAGATGATATAAAAGCAGTAACTGTAGGACAAAACAACAAAGATGAGTACAAAACAACAAAGATGATATAAAAGCAGTAAAGGACAAAACAACAAAGATGATATAAAAGCAGTAACAAAACAACAAAGATGATATAAAAGCAGTAACTGCAGGACAAAACAACAAAGATGATATAAAAGCAGTAACTGTAGGACAAAACAACAAAGATGATATAAAAGCAGTAACTGTAGGACAAAACAACAAAGATGATATAAAAGCAAGAACTGTAGTACAAAACAACAAAGATGATATAAAAGCAGTAACTGTAGGACAAAACAACAAAGATGATATAAAAGCAGTAACAAAACAACAAAGATGATATAAAAGCAGTAACTGCAGGACAAAACAACAAAGATGATATAAAAGCAGTAACTGTAGGACAAAACAACAAAGATGATATAACAGCAGTAACTGCAGGACAAAACAACAAAGATGATATAAAAGCAGTAATGGTAGGACAAAACAACAAAGATGATATAAAAACAATAATGGTAGGACAAAACAACAAAGATGATAAAAAAGCAGTAACTGTAGGACAAAACAACAAAGATGATATAACAGCAGTAACTGCAGGACAAAACAACAAAGATGATATAAAAGCAGTAACTGCAGGATGAGTGAAAGACGTAGGAGCAGTGAATGATAAGGAAACGAGATCTGCACCATTTAAGTCAACTTAAAGTGAAAATAGCTGATTTCTGTAAAACTCTGAGCTAGATGTTATCCGGTCTTTTGAAATTCAACCGAACAGAAAATGATGTTCAACATCAAACCAAGGGTTCTCTGTAGTAAAAGAGAGACTTAAAAACCCTCTTTTAGTGTAAATCAGGAACTATTATTCTGAGAAATTAAATACAAAATAATTATTCAAAAGGAAAAAGGACACCAACTATTTTAAGTGAAAATTGATCATAAAAAAATAGAATACAATACCTTTTTCACATAAATAAATGTCAAATAAGTAACAATAACTAAAGAGAGCAGATCTGTGGGCGGCAGGGTAGCCTAGTGGTTAGAGCGTTGGACTAGTAACCGAAAGGTTGCAGGTTCAAAAATCTGTCGTTCTGCCCCTGAACAGGCAGTTAACCCACTGTTCCAAGGCCGTCATTGAAAATAAGAATTTGTTCTTAACTGACTTGCCTGGTTAAATAAAGGTAAAATAAAAAAAATGGCCTTTAACACAGCATCTTAGTTACGGTAGACAAAAAAAAAGTTTGTAAACAGGCATTCTCCTCTCCTTCCTTCTCCTCCCTCCCCTTGCACGTGTAAACTCGTCAGAGGTCAGGTAACGTCATCAGAAGTGAGGGTGTGTCTGTTAAGTGTTTGGAATGTAACCAAGGTTTGTTGTCAACGACACCTGTCTCATTGGAACGGTCTCCAGACATGACGCCGGACAGAGTATTTACTTACGTTGTGAGCGTAAGGAAATAAAAAAACATGTCGCTCTGTCTTTTTTTTGGGGCCGAAAATCGACGTGAGTGTTTGATAAAAACAAAGTGCCTGTTTTTTTAAATAAAAATCTCTCTGGTATCGGAATTAAAAAACTATAATTAAAGTTGAAACCTACCTGTTGCTCTCAACGAAAGCCCGATGCACAGAATAATTCCCCCGAAACAACAAGCTGCTGACGTCTTCATTTCACATGTTGTTGTTTTTTAAATATTGTTGCTGAAAGCTGTTTGTAATAGGAAATTAAAACTGAGTTCCGGTCAGTAAACCCGGGGAAAAAAAGCCTCATAGGAACATAATGTGTTCAAGGAAAGACGGTAAGTAGAAGAGTGAAACAAAACAAAAGTTACTTTCACTTTGTGGAAGCACGGAGAATGACAGCCAGCTCGTGGTTTTAATGTTTATTCATACAGGAATGAGTTTAGTTGGTTATGGAAGCACGGAGAAAGACAGCCAGCTCGTGGTTTTAATGTTTATTCATACAGGAATGAGTTTAGTTGGTTATGGAAGCATGGAGAAAGACAGCCAGCTCGTGGTTTTAATGTTTATTCATACAGGAATGAGTTTAGTTGGTTATGGAAGCACGGAGAAAGACAGCCAGCTAGTGGTTTTAATGTTTATTCATACAGGAATGAGGAAATTAATTTATGTTACAAAATGTAAGATAGTATCTAGATGTTAAATTGAAAAATAAAAAAAGTATTACTTTTATATTCAAATCAATCAGTTATATTCTCAGATAGTCGTAGTCATATCAGGAACCAGGAACCAGGAACACACGTCGGCTGTATAGGTTACACAGCTGTTTACCAAAACAGTGGCTGGGTGGATTTGTATTTTTGATCTGCAGATTACCCATTTAAAAGGACTGCTGCTGAATGAATTATACAACACAACATATATTGAAACACCTTTTAAAATAAGAAAAATCATATATATATATATATATATATTTTTTTTTAAATGCCACTATTATGGGTCAGGAGAAGAAGAAATGTTTTGGGGGTGTAAATAACAGGTCCAGAATTAGAATGTTGTGTGTGTTCCATTCTGAGTGTTGTCATGGTGATCAGGTGGTTCTCAGCCTCGCTGTTCTTCAAAACGGTCACCTGTCAATCACACGGAAATACTGTGTTTAGTTACTTAGAGATATACAGTATTACATAGAATCTGTTGATTAAAAGCCACCTTGTCGGAGACCGATTTGCGTGGTTGTCAGGGCGTCGTGCCAGGGTGGGCCTACATGAAACACAGCCCTTATGTTCAGTGTTTCTAAAATTGAATAGAAAAAATGAATGGTTGGGAAACGATTGGAACCATTTCCCCGTTTGAGCACTGGGTTTTATGGGTGTTATGACACATACTGTGGTACTCTATTGCCTGTATAGCCAAAGGCTTTCACCTTTGAGTGAAGCCTGGGAGCTGAGGGTGGTGGTGGAGGGGGCTTGGTGTTGTCACTCCAGGAGCTTCTTTCCTCAGTGCGGGAATTAATTCTGTCTGCTGCCATTTTTGTTTCAGTTATTACTCAAAAGTACTTATTCAGATGGGACTTAAACTTTAACCAATCCAGTCAGAGGAAAGTCCTCTCAACGAGAAGAGTTCAAAGGCATTTTCATGATGATTCAACAATCGTTTTCGCAAAACAAACTGTCATGCCACAGTAAATGGGATTTTTAGTTTTTCTCCTATTGCTACTATGTCATTGCCTTGTTCTTGAATTCAGTGAGTCCTTCCTTCCTTCCTTCCTTGCTTGTAAAAACAGTTGATCATTTGACTTGTAAAATGGACTCTGCTGTCATGCTCCAAAAGGTAGATTGGTCAATGCGTGCCTACTCTGACAATCCCAGATAGTGTTCCTTCATGTATGTACATAAAGTGTGTGTGTGTGTGTGTAAGATAGGGATCCTTCATGTATGTACATAGTGTGTGTGTATAAATATACCACAGGCCCCTGGCCCACTCCTAACACCCCTTCAAACTGAGCAAAGGTGTGTATGTGCACCCTTGAAAGCACCAATTTGTAAGTCGCTCTGGATAAGAGCGTCTGCTAAATGACCTAAATGTAATGTAAATGTAGATATACAGTATTTACATTACATAGAATCAGTAGGGTTTAACACCTGTTAATCACACAGAAATACTGTGTTTAGTTACTTAGAGATATACAGTATTACATAGAATCAGAAGGGTTTAACATCTGTCAATCACACAGAAATACTGTGTTTAGTTACTTAGAGATATACAGTATTACATAGAATCAGTAGGGTTTAACACCTGTTAATCACACAGAAATACTGTGTTTAGTTACTTAGAGATATACAGTATTACATAGAATCAGTAGGGTTAAACTGCTGTCAATCACACAGAAATACTGTGTTTAGTTACTTAGAGATATACAGTATTACATAGAATCAGTAGGGTTTAACCGCTGTCAATCACACAGAAATACTGTGTTTAGTTACTTAGAGATATACAGTATTACATAGAATCAGTAGGGTTTAACCCCTGTTAATCACACGGAAATACTGTGTTTAGTTATTTAGAGATAGACAGTATTTACATTACATAGAATCAGTAGGGTTTAACACCTGTTAATCACATAGAAATACTGTGTTTAGTTACTTAGAGATATACAGTATTACATAGAATCAGTAGGGTTTAACCGCTGTCAATCACACAGAAATACTGTGTTTAGTTACAATCACACAGAAATAGAGATATACAGTATTACATAGAATCAGTAGGGTTTAACCCCTGTTAATCACACAGAAATACTGTGTTTAGTTACTTAGAGATATACAGTATTACATAGAATCAGTAGGGTATAACCCCTGTCAATCACACAGAAATACTGTGTTTAGTTACTTAGAGATATACAGTATTACATAGAATCAGTGTTTACTGTGTTTAGTTACTTAGAGATATACAGTATTACATAGAATCAGTAGGGTTTAACCGCTGTTAATCACACAGAAATACTGTGTTTAGTTACTTAGAGATATACAGTATTTACATTACATAGAATCAGTAGGGTTTAACCCCTGTTAATCACACAGAAATACTGTGTTTAGTTACTTAGAGATATACAGTATTACATAGAATCAGTAGGGTATAACCCCTGTTAATCACACAGAAATACTGTGTTTAGTTACTTAGAGATATGCAGTATTACATAGAATCAGTAGGGTATAACCGCTGTTAATCACACAGAAATACTGTGTTTAGTTACTTAGAGATAGACAGTATTTACATTACATAGAATCAGTAGGGTTTAACACCTGTCAATCACACAGAAATACTGTATTTAGTTACTTAGAGATATACAGTATTACATAGATTCAGAAGGGTTAGTCCGCTGTTAATCAACATGGTCCAATCAGAGATACAGTTATCAATACTTTACAACATGGTTCAATCAGAGATACAGTTATCAATACTTTACAACATGGTTCAGTCAGAGATACAGTTATCAACACTTTACAACATGGTTCAGTCAGAGATACAGTTATCAACACTTTACAACATGGTCCAATCAGAGATACAGTTATCAATACTTTACAACATGGTTCAGTCAGAGATACAGTTATCAACACTAAGACATGGTTCAATCAGAGATACAGTTATCAACACTTTACAACATGGTTCAGTCAGAGATACAGTTATCAACACTTTACAACACGGTTCAATCAGAGATACAGTTATCAACACTTTACAACATGGTTCAATCAGAGATACAGTTATCAACACTTTACAACATGGTTCAATCAGAGATACAGTTATCAATACTTTACAACATGGTCCAATCAGAGATACAGTTATCAACACTTTACAACATGGTTCAGTCAGAGATACAGTTATCAACACTTTACAACATGGTTCAATCAGAGATACAGTTATCAACACTTTACAACATGGTTCAATCAGAGATACAGTTATCAACACTTTACAACATGGTCCAATCAGAGATACAGTTATCAACACTTTACAACATGGTTCAGTCAGAGATACAGTTATCAACACTTTACAACATGGTTCAATCAGAGATACAGTTATCAACACTTTACAACATGGTTCAATCAGAGATACAGTTATCAACACTTTACAACATGGTTCAATCAGAGATACAGTTATCAACACTTTACAACATGGTTCAATCAGAGATACAGTTATCAACACTTTACAACATGGTTCAATCAGAGATACAGTTATCAACACTTTACAACATGGTTCAATCAGAGATACAGTTATCAACACTTTACAACATGGTTCAATCAGAGATACAGTTATCAACACTTTACAACATGGTTCAATCAGAGATACAGTTATCAACACTTTACAACATGGTTCAATCAGAGATACAGTTATCAACACTTTACAACATGGTTCAATCAGAGATACAGTTATCAACACTTTACAACATGGTTCAGTCAGAGATACAGTTATCAACACTTTACAACATGGTTCAATCAGAGATACAGTTATCAACACTTTACAACATGGTTCAATCAGAGATACAGTTATCAACACTTTACAACATGGTTCAATCAGAGATACAGTTATCAACACTTTACAACATGGTTCAATCAGAGATACAGTTATCAACACTTTACAACATGGTTCAATCAGAGATACAGTTATCAACACTTTACAACATGGTTCAATCAGAGATACAGTTATCAACACTTTACAACATGGTTCAATCAGAGATACAGTTATCAACACTTTACAACATGGTTCAATCAGAGATACAGTTATCAACACTTTACAACATGGTTCAATCAGAGATACAGTTATCAACACTTTACAACATGGTTCAATCAGAGATACAGTTATCAACACTTTACAACATGGTTCAATCAGAGATACAGTTATCAACACTTTACAACATGGTTCAATCAGAGATACAGTTATCAACACTTTACAACATGGTTCAATCAGAGATACAGTTATCAACACTTTACAACATGGTTCAATCAGAGATACAGTTATCAACACTTTACAACATGGTTCAATCAGAGATACAGTTATCAACACTTTACAACATGGTTCAATCAGAGATACAGTTATCAACACTTTACAACATGGTTCAATCAGAGATACAGTTATCAACACTTTACAACATGGTTCAATCAGAGATACAGTTATCAACACTTTACAACATGGTTCAATCAGAGATACAGTTATCAACACTTTACAACATGGTTCAATCAGAGATACAGTTATCAACACTTTACAACATGGTTCAATCAGAGATACAGTTATCAACACTTTACAACATGGTTCAATCAGAGATACAGTTATCAACACTTTACAACATGGTTCAATCAGAGATACAGTTATCAACACTTTACAACATGGTTCAATCAGAGATACAGTTATCAACACTTTACAACATGGTTCAATCAGAGATACAGTTATCAACACTTTACAACATGGTTCAATCAGAGATACAGTTATCAACACTTTACAACATGGTTCAGTCAGATACAGTTATCAACACTTTACAACATGGATGTATCAGAGATACAGTTATCAACACTTTACAACATGGTTCAGTCAGAGATACAGTTATCAACACTTAAAACATGGATGTATCAGAGATACAGTTATCAACACTTTACAACATGGTTCATCAGAGATACAGTTATCAACACTTTACAACATGGTTATCAGAGATACAGTTATCAACACTTTACAACATGGTTCAGTCAGAGATACAGTTATCAACACTTTACAACATGGTTCAATCAGAGATACAGTTATCAACACTTTACAACATGGTTCAGTCAGAGATACAGTTATCAACACTTTACAACATGGTTCAATCAGAGATACAGTTATCAACACTTTACAACATGGTTCAGTCAGAGATACAGTTATCAACACTTTACAACATGGTCCAATCAGAGATACAGTTATCAACACTTTACAACATGGTTCAATCAGAGATACAGTTATCAACACTTTACAACATGGTTCAATCAGAGATACAGTTATCAACACTTTACAACATGGTTCAGTCAGAGATACAGTTATCAACACTTTACAACATGGTTCAATCAGAGATAAGACATGGTTATCAACACTCAACACTAAACATGGTTCAATCAGAGATACAGTTATCAACACTTTACAACATGGTTCAATCAGAGATACAGTTATCAACACTTTACAACATGGTTCAATCAGAGATACAGTTATCAACACTAAGACATGGTTCAATCAGAGATACAGTTATCAACACTAAGACATGGTTCAGTCAGAGATACAGTTATCAACACTAAGACATGGTTCAATCAGAGATACAGTTATCAACACTTTACAACATGGTTATCAACACTTTACAAATCAGTCAGAGATACAGTTATCAACACTTTACAACATGGTTCAATCAGAGATACAGTTATCAACACTTTACAACATGGTTCAATCAGAGATACAGTTATCAACACTTTACAACATGGTCCAATCAGAGATACAGTTATCAACACTTTACAACATGGTCCAATCAGAGATACAGTTATCAACACTTTACAACATGGTTCAATCAGAGATACAGTTATCAACACTTTACAACATGGTTCAATCAGAGATACAGTTATCAACACTTTACAACATGGTTCAATCAGAGATACAGTTATCAACACTTTACAACATGGTTCAATCAGAGATACAGTTATCAACACTTTACAACATGGATCAATCAGAGATACAGTTATCAACACTTTACAACATGGTCCAATCAGAGATACAGTTATCAACACTTTAAACATGGTTCAATCAGAGATACAGTTATCAACACTAAGACATGGTTCAATCAGAGATACAGTTATCAACACTAAGACATGGTCCAATCAGAGATACAGTTATCAACACTAAGACATGGTCCAATCAGAGATACAGTTATCAACACTAAGACATGGTCCAATCAGAGATACAGTTATCAACACTAAGACATGGTCCAATCAGAGATACAGTTATCAATACTAAGACATGGTCCAATCAGAGATACAGTTATCAACACTTTACAACATGGTTCAGTCAGAGATACAGTTATCAACACTAAGACATGGTTCAGTCAGAGATACAGTTATCAACACTTTACAACATGGTTCAATCAGAGATACAGTTATCAACACTAAGACATGGTTCAATCAGAGATACAGTTATCAACACTTTACAACATGGTCCAATCAGAGATACAGTTATCAACACTTTACAACATGGTCCAATCAGAGCTACAGTTATCAACACTTTACAACATGGTCCAATCAGAGATACAGTTATCAATACTTTACAACATGGTTCAGTCAGAGATACAGTTATCAACACTTTACAACATGGTCCAATCAGAGATACAGTTATCAACACTTTACAACATGGTCCAATCAGAGATACAGTTATCAACACTTTACAACATGGTCCAATCAGAGATACAGTTATCAACACTTTACAACATGGTTCAATCAGAGATACAGTTATCAACACTAAGACATGGTTCAATCAGAGATACAGTTATCAACACTTTACAACATGGTCCAATCAGAGATACAGTTATCAACACTTTACAACATGGTCCAATCAGAGATACAGTTATCAACACTTTACAACATGGTCCAATCAGAGATACAGTTATCAACACTTTACAACATGGTCCAATCAGAGATACAGTTATCAACACTAAGACATGGTTCAATCAGAGATACAGTTATCAACACTTTACAACATGGTTCAATCAGAGATACAGTTATCAACACTTTACAACATGGTTCAATCAGAGATACAGTTATCAACACTTTACAACATGGTTCAATCAGAGATACAGTTATCAACACTTTACAACATGGTTCAATCAGAGATACAGTTATCAACACTAAGACATGGTTCAATCAGAGATACAGTTATCAACACTTTACAACATGGTTCAATCAGAGATACAGTTATCAACACTTTACAACATGGTTCAATCAGAGATACAGTTATCAACACTTTACAACATGGTTCAATCAGAGATACAGTTATCAACACTTTACAACATGGTTCAATCAGAGATACAGTTATCAACACTTTACAACATGGTTCAATCAGAGATACAGTTATCAACACTTTACAACATGGTTCAATCAGAGATACAGTTATCAACACTTTACAACATGGTTCAATCAGAGATACAGTTATCAACACTTTACAACATGGTTCAATCAGAGATACAGTTATCAACACTTTACAACATGGTTCAGTCAGAGATACAGTTATCAACACTTAAAACATGGATGTATCAGAGATACAGTTATCAACACTTTACAACATGGTTCAGTCAGAGATACAGTTATCAACACTTTACAACATGGTTCAATCAGAGATACAGTTATCAACACTTTACAACATGGTTCAATCAGAGATACAGTTATCAACACTTTACAACATGGTTCAATCAGAGATACAGTTATCAACACTTTACAACATGGTTCAATCAGAGATACAGTTATCAACACTTTACAACATGGTTCAATCAGAGATACAGTTATCAACACTTTACAACACGGTTCAATCAGAGATACAGTTATCAACACTTTACAACATGGTTCAATCAGAGATACAGTTATCAACACTTTACAACATGGTTCAGTCAGAGATACAGTTATCAACACTTTACAACATGGTTCAGTCAGAGATACAGTTATCAACACTAAGACATGGTTCAGTCAGAGATACAGTTATCAACACTTTACAACATGGTTCAATCAGAGATACAGTTATCAACACTTTACAACATGGTCCAATCAGAGATACAGTTATCAACACTTTACAACATGGTTCAGTCAGAGATACAGTTATCAACACTTTACAACATGGTTCAATCAGAGATACAGTTATCAACACTTTACAACATGGTTCAATCAGAGATACAGTTATCAACACTTTACAACATGGTTCAGTCAGAGATACAGTTATCAACACTTTACAACATGGTTCAATCAGAGATACAGTTATCAACACTTTACAACATGGTTCAGTCAGAGATACAGTTATCAACACTTTACAACATGGTTCAATCAGAGATACAGTTATCAACACTTTACAACATGGTTCAGTCAGAGATACAGTTATCAATACTTTACAACATGGTCCAATCAGAGATACAGTTATCAACACTTTACAACATGGTTCAGTCAGAGATACAGTTATCAACACTTTACAACATGGTTCAATCAGAGATACAGTTATCAACACTAAGACATGGTTCAGTCAGAGATACAGTTATCAACACTTTACAACATGGTTCAATCAGAGATACAGTTATCAACACTTTACAACATGGTTCAGTCAGAGATACAGTTATCAACACTTTACAACATGGTTCAATCAGAGATACAGTTATCAACACTAAGACATGGTTCAGTCAGAGATACAGTTATCAACACTTTACAACATGGTCCAATCAGAGATACAGTTATCAACACTTTACAACATGGTCCAATCAGAGATACAGTTATCAACACTTTACAACATGGTCCAATCAGAGATACAGTTATCAACACTTTACAACATGGTCCAATCAGAGATACAGTTATCAACACTTTACAACATGGTTCAATCAGAGATACAGTTATCAACACTTTACAACATGGTTCAGTCAGAGATACAGTTATCAACACTTTACAACATGGTCCAATCAGAGATACAGTTATCAACACTCTACAACATGGTTCAGTCAGAGATACAGTTATCAACACTTTACAACATGGTTCAGTCAGAGATACAGTTATCAATACTTTACAACATGGTTCAATCAGAGATACAGTTATCAATACTTTACAACATGGTCCAATCAGAGATACAGTTATCAACACTAAGACATGGTTCAATCAGAGATACAGTTATCAACACTTTACAACCTGGTTCAGTCAGAGATACAGTTATCAACACTTTACAACATGGTTCAATCAGAGCTACAGTTATCAACACTTTACAACATGGTTCAATCAGAGATACAGTTATCAACACTTTACAACATGGTTCAGTCAGAGATACAGTTATCAATACTTTACAACATGGTCCAATCAGAGATACAGTTATCAACACTAAGACATGGTTCAGTCAGAGATACAGTTATCAACACTTTACAACATGGTTCAATCAGAGATACAGTTATCAACACTTTACAACATGGTTCAATCAGAGATACAGTTATCAACACTTTACAACATGGTTCAATCAGAGATACAGTTATCAACACTTTACAACATGGTTCAATCAGAGATACAGTTATCAACACTTTACAACATGGTTCAATCAGAGATACAGTTATCAACACTTTTACAACATGGTTCAATCAGAGATACAGTTATCAACACTTTACAACATGGTCCAATCAGAGATACAGTTATCAACACTTTACAACATGGTTCAATCAGAGATACAGTTATCAACACTTTACAACATGGTTCAATCAGAGATACAGTTATCAACACTAAGACATGGTCCAATCAGAGATACAGTTATCAACACTTTACAACATGGTTCAGTCAGAGATACAGTTATCAACACTTTACAACATGGCTCAATCAGAGATACAGTTATCAACACTTTACAACATGGCTCAATCAGAGATACAGTTATCAACACTTTACAACATGGCTCAATCAGAGATACAGTTATCAACACTTTACAACATGGTTCAGTCAGAGATACAGTTATCAACACTTTACAACATGGTTCAATCAGAGATACAGTTATCAACACTTTACAACATGGTTCAATCAGAGATACAGTTATCAACACTTTACAACATGGTTCAATCAGAGATACAGTTATCAACACTTTACAACATGGTTCTATCAGAGATACAGTTATCAACACTTTACAACATGGTTCAGTCAGAGATACAGTTATCAACACTTTACAACATGGTTCAGTCAGAGATACAGTTATCAATACTTTACAACCTGGTTCAATCAGAGATACAGTTATCAACACTAAGACATGGTTCAATCAGAGATACAGTTATCAATACTTTACAACATGGTTCAATCAGAGATACAGTTATCAACACTTTACAACATGGTTCAATCAGAGATACAGTTATCAACACTTTACAACATGGCTCAATCAGAGATACAGTTATCAACACTTTACAACATGGTCCAATCAGAGATACAGTTATCAACACTTTACAACATGGCTCAATCAGAGATACAGTTATCAACACTTTACAACATGGCTCAATCAGAGATACAGTTATCAACACTAAGACATGGTTCAATCAGAGATACAGTTATCAACACTTTACAACATGGTTCAATCAGAGATACAGTTATCAACACTTTACAACATGGTTCAGTCAGAGATACAGTTATCAACACTTTACAACATGGTTCAATCAGAGATACAGTTATCAACACTTTACAACATGGTTCAGTCAGAGATACAGTTACCAACACTTTACAACATGGTTCAATCAGAGATACAGTTATCAACACTTTACAACATGGTTCAGTCAGAGATACAGTTATCAACACTTTACAACATGGTTCAGTCAGAGATACAGTTATCAACACTTTACAACATGGTTCAATCAGAGATACAGTTATCAACACTTTACAACATGGTTCAATCAGAGATACAGTTATCAACACTTTACAACATGGTTCAATCAGAGATACAGTTATCAACACTTTACAACATGGTTCAGTCAGAGATACAGTTATCAACACTTTACAACATGGTTCAATCAGAGATACAGTTATCAACACTTTACAACATGGTTCAATCAGAGATACAGTTATCAACACTTTACAACATGGTTCAGTCAGAGATACAGTTATCAACACTTAACAACATGGTTCAATCAGAGATACAGTTATCAACACTTTACAACATGGTCCAATCAGAGATACAGTTATCAACACTAAGACATGGTCCAATCAGAGATACAGTTATCAACACTAAGACATGGTTCAATCAGAGATACAGTTATCAACACTAAGACATGGTTCAGTCAGAGATACAGTTATCAACACTAAGACATGGTTCAATCAGAGATACAGTTATCAACACTAAGACATGGTTCAGTCAGAGATACAGTTATCAACACTTTACAACATGGTTCAGTCAGAGATACAGTTATCAACACTTTACAACATGGTCCAATCAGAGATACAGTTATCAACACTAAGACATGGTCCAATCAGAGATACAGTTATCAACACTTTACAACCTGGTTCAGTCAGAGATACAGTTATCAACACTAAGACATGGTCCAATCAGAGATACAGTTATCAACACTAAGACATGGTTCAATCAGAGATACAGTTATCAACACTTTACAACATGGTTCAGTCAGAGATACAGTTATCAACACTTTACAACATGGTTCAATCAGAGATACAGTTATCAACACTTTACAACATGGTTCAATCAGAGATACAGTTATCAACACTTTACAACATGGTTCAATCAGAGATACAGTTATCAACACTTTACAACATGGTTCAATCAGAGATACAGTTATCAATACTTTACAACATGGTTCAATCAGAGATACAGTTATCAATACTTTACAACATGGTTCAATCAGAGATACAGTTATCAACACTTTACAACATGGTTCAGTCAGAGATACAGTTATCAATACTTTACAACATGGATGTGTCAGAGATACAGTTATCAATACTTTACAACATGGATGTGTCAGAGATACAGTTATCAACACTTTACAACATGGTTCAGTCAGAGATACAGTTATCAACACTTTACAACATGGTTCAATCAGAGATACAGTTATCAACACTTTACAACATGGTTCAATCAGAGATACAGTTATCAACACTTTACAACATGGTTCAATCAGAGATACAGTTATCAACACTAAGACATGGTTCAATCAGAGATACAGTTATCAACACTTTACAACATGGTTCAATCAGAGATACAGTTATCAACACTTTACAACATGGTTCAATCAGAGATACAGTTATCAACACTTTACAACATGGTTCAGTCAGAGATACAGTTATCAATACTTTACAACATGGTTCAATCAGAGATACAGTTATCAACACTTTACAACATGGTTCAATCAGAGATACAGTTATCAATACTTTACAACATGGTTCAATCAGAGATACAGTTATCAACACTTTACAACATGGTTCAGTCAGAGATACAGTTATCAACACTTTACAACATGGTTCAATCAGAGATACAGTTATCAACACTTTACAACATGGTCCAATCAGAGATACAGTTATCAATACTTTACAACATGGTTCAGTCAGAGATACAGTTATCAACACTAAGACATGGTTCAATCAGAGATACAGTTATCAACACTTTACAACATGGTTCAGTCAGAGATACAGTTATCAATACTTTACAACATGGTCCAATCAGAGATACAGTTATCAACACTTTACAACATGGTTCAATCAGAGATACAGTTATCAACACTTTACAACATGGTTCAATCAGAGATACAGTTATCAACACTTTACAACATGGTTCAATCAGAGATACAGTTATCAACACTAAGACATGGTCCAATCAGAGATACAGTTATCAACACTAAGACATGGTTCAATCAGAGATACAGTTATCAACACTAAGACATGGTTCAATCAGAGATACAGTTATCAACACTTTACAACATGGTTCAGTCAGAGATACAGTTATCAACACTTTACAACATGGTTCAGTCAGAGATACAGTTATCAACACTAAGACATGGTCCAATCAGAGATACAGTTATCAACACTAAGACATGGTTCAATCAGAGATACAGTTATCAACACTTTACAACATGGTTCAATCAGAGATACAGTTATCAATACTTTACAACATGGTTCAATCAGAGATACAGTTATCAACACTTTACAACATGGTTCAATCAGAGATACAGTTATCAATACTTTACAACATGGTTCAATCAGAGATACAGTTATCAACACTTTACAACATGGTCCAATCAGAGATACAGTTATCAACACTTTACAACATGGTCCAATCAGAGATACAGTTATCAACACTTTACAACATGGTTCAGTCAGAGATACAGTTATCAACACTTTACAACATGGTTCAATCAGAGATACAGTTATCAACACTTTACAACATGGTTCAATCAGAGATACAGTTATCAACACTTTACAACATGGTTCAATCAGAGATACAGTTATCAACACTTTACAACATGGTTCAATCAGAGATACAGTTATCAACACTTTACAACATGGTTCAATCAGAGATACAGTTATCAACACTTTACAACATGGTCCAGTCAGAGATACAGTTATCAACACTTTACAACATGGTTCAGTCAGAGATACAGTTATCAACACTTTACAACATGGTTCAATCAGAGATACAGTTATCAACACTTTACAACATGGTTCTATCAGAGATACAGTTATCAACACTTTACAACATGGTCCAATCAGAGATACAGTTATCAACACTAAGACATGGTTCAGTCAGAGATACAGTTATCAACACTAAGACATGGTTCAGTCAGAGATACAGTTATCAACACTTTACAACATGGTTCAATCAGAGATACAGTTATCAACACTAAGACATGGTTCAATCAGAGATACAGTTATCAACACTTTACAACATGGTTCAATCAGAGATACAGTTATCAACACTTTACAACATGGTCCAGTCAGAGATACAGTTATCAACACTTTACAACATGGTTCAATCAGAGATACAGTTATCAACACTTTACAACATGGTTCAATCAGAGATACAGTTATCAACACTTTACAACATGGTCCAGTCAGAGATACAGTTATCAACACTTTACAACATGGTTCAGTCAGAGATACAGTTATCAACACTTTACAACATGGTTCTATCAGAGATACAGTTATCAACACTTTACAACATGGTTCAATCAGAGATACAGTTATCAACACTTTACAACATGGTCCAGTCAGAGATACAGTTATCAACACTTTACAACATGGTTCAGTCAGAGATACAGTTATCAACACTTTACAACATGGTTCTATCAGAGATACAGTTATCAACACTTTACAACATGGTCCAATCAGAGATACAGTTATCAACACTAAGACATGGTTCAGTCAGAGATACAGTTATCAACACTAAGACATGGTTCAGTCAGAGATACAGTTATCAACACTTTACAACATGGTTCAATCAGAGATACAGTTATCAACACTAAGACATGGTTCAATCAGAGATACAGTTATCAACACTTTACAACATGGTTCAATCAGAGATACAGTTATCAACACTTTACAACATGGTCCAGTCAGAGATACAGTTATCAACACTTTACAACATGGTTCAATCAGAGATACAGTTATCAACACTTTACAACATGGTTCAATCAGAGATACAGTTATCAACACTTTACAACATGGTTCAGTCAGAGATACAGTTATCAACACTTTACAACATGGTCCAATCAGAGATACAGTTATCAACACTTTACAACATGGTTCAGTCAGAGATACAGTTATCAATACTAAACATGGTTCCAATCAGAGATACAGTTATCAACACTTTACAACATGGTTCAATCAGAGATACAGTTATCAACACTTTACAACATGGTTCAATCAGAGATACAGTTATCAACACTTTACAACATGGTTCAGTCAGAGATACAGTTATCAACACTTTACAACATGGTTCAATCAGAGATACAGTTATCAACACTTTACAACATGGTTCAATCAGAGATACAGTTATCAACACTTTACAACATGGTTCAATCAGAGAGACAGTTATCAACACTTTACAACATGGTTCAATCAGAGATACAGTTATCAACACTTTACAACATGGTTCAATCAGAGATACAGTTATCAACACTTTACAACATGGTTCAATCAGAGATACAGTTATCAACACTTTACAACATGGTTCAATCAGAGATACAGTTATCAACACTTTACAACATGGTTCAATCAGAGATACAGTTATCAACACTTTACAACATGGTTCAATCAGAGATACAGTTATCAACACTAAGACATGGTCCAATCAGAGATACAGTTATCAACACTAAGACATGGTTCAATCAGAGATACAGTTATCAAATAAGACATGGTTAATCAGAGATACAGTTATCAACACATGGTTCAATCAGAGATACAGTTATCAACACTTTAAGACATGGTTCAATCAGAGATACAGTTATCAACACTTTACAACATGGTTCAATCAGAGATACAGTTATCAACACTTTACAACATGGTTCAATCAGAGATACAGTTATCAACACTAAGACATACAATCAGAGATACAGTTATCAACACTTTACAACCTGGTTCAGTCAGAGATACAGTTATCAACACTAAGACATGGTCCAATCAGAGATACAGTTATCAACACTAAGACATGGTTCAATCAGAGATACAGTTATCAACACTTTACAACATGGTTCAATCAGAGATACAGTTATCAACACTTTACAACATGGTTCAATCAGAGATACAGTTATCAACACTTTACAACATGGTTCAATCAGAGATACAGTTATCAACACTTAACAACATGGTTCAATCAGAGATACAGTTATCAACACTTTACAACATGGTTCAATCAGAGATACAGTTATCAACACTTTACAACATGGTTCCAATCAGAGATACAGTTATCAACACTTTACAACATGGTTCAATCAGAGATACAGTTATCAACACTAAACATGGTTCAATCAGAGATACAGTTATCAATACTTTACAACATGAGATACAGTTATCAATACTTTACAACATGGATGTCAGAGATACAGTTATCAACACTTTAAGACATGGTTCAATCAGAGATACAGTTATCAACACTTTACAACATGGTTCAATCAGAGATACAGTTATCAACACTTTACAACATGGTTCAATCAGAGATACAGTTATCAACACTTTACAACATGGTTCAATCAGAGATACAGTTATCAACACTAAGACATGGTTCAATCAGAGATACAGTTATCAACACTTTACAACATGGTTCAATCAGAGATACAGTTATCAACACTTTACAACATGGTTCAATCAGAGATACAGTTATCAACACTTTACAACATGGTTCAATCAGAGATACAGTTATCAACACTTTACAACATGGTTCAATCAGAGATACAACATGGTTCAATCAGAGATACAGTTATCAATACTTTACAACATGGTTCAATCAGAGATACAGTTATCAACACTTTACAACATGGTTCAGTCAGAGATACAGTTATCAACACTTTACAACATGGTTCAATCAGAGATACAGTTATCAACACTTTACAACATGGTCCAATCAGAGATACAGTTATCAATACTTTACAACATGGTTCAGTCAGAGATACAGTTATCAACACTAAGACATGGTTCAATCAGAGATACAGTTATCAACACTTTACAACATGGTTCAATCAGAGATACAGTTATCAACACTTTACAACATGGTCCAATCAGAGATACAGTTATCAACACTTTACAACATGGTTCAATCAGAGATACAGTTATCAACACTACAACATGGTTCAATCAGAGATACAGTTATCAATACTTTACAACATGGTTCAATCAGAGATACAGTTTCAACACAACATGGTTCAATCAGAGATACAGTTATCAACACTAAGACATGGTTCAATCAGAGATACAGTTGGTCATGGTTCAATCAGAGATACAGTTATCAACACTTTACAACATGGTTCAATCAGAGATACAGTTATCAACACTTTACAACATGGTTCAATCAGAGATACAGTTATCAACACTTTACAACATGGTCCAATCAGAGATACAGTTATCAACACTAAGACATGGTTCAATCAGAGATACAGTTATCAACACTTTACA
The DNA here is from genome assembly GCF_034236695.1 of Oncorhynchus nerka. NCBI lineage: Eukaryota > Metazoa > Chordata > Actinopteri > Salmoniformes > Salmonidae > Oncorhynchus > Oncorhynchus nerka. The sequence continues at coordinate 4,957 of NW_027039240.1, read as the reverse complement.
ACATGGTTCAATCAGAGATACAGTTATCAACACTTTACAACATGGTTCAATCAGAGATACAGTTATCAACACTTTACAACATGGTTCAATCAGAGATACAGTTATCAACACTTTACAACATGGTCCAATCAGAGATACAGTTATCAACACTTTACAACATGGTCCAATCAGAGATACAGTTATCAACACTTTACAACATGGTCCAATCAGAGATACAGTTATCAACACTTTACAACATGGTTCAATCAGAGATACAGTTATCAACACTTTACAACATGGTTCAATCAGAGATACAGTTATCAACACTTTACAACATGGTTCAATCAGAGATACAGTTATCAACACTTTACAACATGGTTCAATCAGAGATACAGTTATCAACACTTTACAACATGGTTCAATCAGAGATACAGTTATCAACACTTTACAACATGGTTCAATCAGAGATACAGTTATCAACACTTTACAACATGGTCCAATCAGAGATACAGTTATCAACACTTTACAACATGGTTCAATCAGAGATACAGTTATCAACACTTTACAACATGGTCCAATCAGAGATACAGTTATCAACACTTTACAACATGGTTCAGTCAGAGATACAGTTATCAACACTTTACAACATGGTCCAATCAGAGATACAGTTATCAACACAACACTTTACACTAAACATGGTTCAGTCAGAGATACAGTTATCAACACTTTACAACATGGTTCAATCAGAGATACAGTTATCAACACTAAGACATGGTTCAATCAGAGATACAGTTATCAACACTTTACAACATGGTTCAATCAGAGATACAGTTATCAACACTTTACAACATGGTCCAGTCAGAGATACAGTTATCAACACTTTACAACATGGTTCAATCAGAGATACAGTTATCAACACTTTACAACATGGTTCAATCAGAGATACAGTTATCAACACTTTACAACATGGTCCATCAGAGATACAGTTATCAACACTTTACAACATGGTTCAGTCAGAGATACAGTTATCAACACTTTACAACATGGTTCAATCAGAGATACAGTTATCAACACTTTTTACAACATGGTTCAATCAGAGATACAGTTATCAACACTTTACAACATGGTCCAGTCAGAGATACAGTTATCAACACTTTACAACATGGTTCAATCAGAGATACAGTTATCAACACTTTACAACATGGTTCAATCAGAGATACAGTTATCAACACTTTACAACATGGTCCAATCAGAGATACAGTTATCAACACTAAGACATGGTTCAGTCAGAGATACAGTTATCAACACTAAGACATGGTTCAGTCAGAGATACAGTTATCAACACTTTACAACATGGTTCAATCAGAGATACAGTTATCAACACTAAGACATGGTTCAATCAGAGATACAGTTATCAACACTTTACAACATGGTTCAATCAGAGATACAGTTATCAACACTTTACAACATGGTCCAGTCAGAGATACAGTTATCAACACTTTACAACATGGTTCAATCAGAGATACAGTTATCAACACTTTACAACATGGTTCAATCAGAGATACAGTTATCAACACTTTACAACATGGTTCAGTCAGAGATACAGTTATCAACACTTTACAACATGGTCCAATCAGAGATACAGTTATCAACACTTTACAACATGGTTCAGTCAGAGATACAGTTATCAATACTAAGACATGGTCCAATCAGAGATACAGTTATCAACACTAAGACATGGTCCAATCAGAGATACAGTTATCAATACTTTACAACATGGTTCAATCAGAGATACAGTTATCAACACTTTACAACATGGTTCAATCAGAGATACAGTTATCAACACTTTACAACATGGTTCAATCAGAGATACAGTTATCAACACTTTACAACATGGTTCAGTCAGAGATACAGTTATCAACACTTTACAACATGGTTCAATCAGAGATACAGTTATCAACACTTTACAACATGGTTCAATCAGAGATACAGTTATCAACACTTTACAACATGGTTCAATCAGAGAGACAGTTATCAACACTTTACAACATGGTTCAATCAGAGATACAGTTATCAACACTTTACAACATGGTTCAATCAGAGATACAGTTATCAACACTTTACAACATGGTTCAGTCAGAGATACAGTTATCAACACTTTACAACATGGTTCAATCAGAGATACAGTTATCAACACTTTACAACATGGTTCAATCAGAGATACAGTTATCAACACTTTACAACATGGTTCAATCAGAGATACAGTTATCAACACTAAGACATGGTCCAATCAGAGATACAGTTATCAACACTAAGACATGGTTCAATCAGAGATACAGTTATCAATACTTTACAACATGGTTCAATCAGAGATACAGTTATCAACACTTTACAACATGGTTCAATCAGAGATACAGTTATCAACACTTTACAACCTGGTTCAATCAGAGATACAGTTATCAACACTTTACAACATGGTTCAATCAGAGCTACAGTTATCAACACTTTACAACATGGTTCAGTCAGAGATACAGTTATCAACACTTTACAACATGGTCCAATCAGAGATACAGTTATCAACACTTTACAACATGGTTCAATCAGAGATACAGTTATCAACACTAAGACATGGTTCAATCAGAGATACAGTTATCAACACTTTACAACATGGTTCAGTCAGAGATACAGTTATCAACACTTTACAACATGGTTCAATCAGAGATACAGTTATCAACACTTTACAACATGGTCCAATCAGAGATACAGTTATCAACACTTTACAACATGGTTCAGTCAGAGATACAGTTATCAACACTTTACAACATGGTTCAATCAGAGATACAGTTATCAACACTAAGACATGGTCCAATCAGAGATACAGTTATCAATACTTTACAACATGGTTCAATCAGAGATACAGTTATCAACACTAAGACATGGTTCAATCAGAGATACAGTTATCAACACTTTACAACATGGTCCAATCAGAGATACAGTTATCAACACTTTACAACATGGTTCAGTCAGAGATACAGTTATCAACACTTTACAACATGGTTCAATCAGAGATACAGTTATCAACACTAAGACATGGTCCAATCAGAGATACAGTTATCAATACTTTTACAACATGGTTCAATCAGAGATACAGTTATCAACACTAAGACATGGTTCAATCAGAGATACAGTTATCAACACTTTACAACATGGTCCAATCAGAGATACAGTTATCAACACTTTACAACATGGTTCAATCAGAGATACAGTTATCAACACTTTACAACATGGTTCAATCAGAGATACAGTTATCAACACTTTACAACATGGTTCAATCAGAGATACAGTTATCAACACTTTACAACATGGTTCAATCAGAGATACAGTTATCAACACTTTACAACATGGTTCAGTCAGAGATACAGTTATCAATACTTTACAACATGGTTCAGTCAGAGATACAGTTATCAATACTTTACAACATGGTCCAATCAGAGATACAGTTATCAACACTTTACAACATGGTCCAATCAGAGATACAGTTATCAACACTTTACAACATGGTCCAATCAGAGATACAGTTATCAACACTTTACAACATGGTTCAGTCAGAGATACAGTTATCAACACTAAGACATGGTTCAATCAGAGATACAGTTATCAATACTTTACAACATGGTTCAATCAGAGATACAGTTATCAACACTTTACAACATGGTTCAATCAGAGATACAGTTATCAACACTAAGACATGGTCCAATCAGAGATACAGTTATCAACACTAAGACATGGTTCAATCAGAGATACAGTTATCAACACTTTACAACATGGTCCAATCAGAGATACAGTTATCAACACTAAGACATGGTTCAATCAGAGATACAGTTATCAACACTTTACAACATGGTTCAATCAGAGATACAGTTATCAACACTTTACAACATGGTTCAATCAGAGATACAGATATCAACACTTTACAACATGGTTCAATCAGAGATACAGTTATCAACACTTTACAACATGGTCCAATCAGAGATACAGTTATCAACACTTTACAACATGGTCCAATCAGAGATACAGTTATCAACACTTTACAACATGGTCCAATCAGAGATACAGTTATCAACACTTTACAACATGGTCCAATCAGAGATACAGTTATCAACACTTTACAACATGGTTCAGTCAGAGATACAGTTATCAACACTTTACAACATGGTTCAGTCAGAGATACAGTTATCAACACTTTACAACATGGTCCAATCAGAGATACAGTTATCAACACTTTACAACATGGTTCAATCAGAGCTACAGTTATCAACACTTTACAACATGGTTCAATCAGAGATACAGTTATCAACACTTTACAACATGGTTCAATCAGAGATACAGTTATCAACACTTTACAACATGGTTCAATCAGAGATACAGTTATCAACACTTTACAACATGGTCCAATCAGAGATACAGTTATCAACACTTTACAACATGGTTCAGTCAGAGATACAGTTATCAACACTAAGACATGGTCCAATCAGAGATACAGTTATCAACACTTTACAACATGGTTCAGTCAGAGATACAGTTATCAACACTTTACAACATGGTTCAGTCAGAGATACAGTTATCAATACTAAGACATGGTTCAGCGTCGTGACCCCATTATAATGTATTTGGACAACAGGTTGTTGGAGCCAGTGGAATGTATGAACTCAGGTTCTTACCTTGAGCCCTACGTCTGTTGACTTTCACCAGCAGTATGACGGTCACCAGCAGGTAGGGACACACCACCAGTAGACTACCCAGCAGCCTGGGCAGAGGCATGGACAACACTGGCACTGTAGTGGGGTCTTGGGGTTGAGACAGGGAGAAAGCTGACAAAATCTTTCATACAATACCAATACACACATTTTAAATGAAGGGGGAAATTTTTTTCCTGAAATGTATATATTTGTTAGTGCAAAATACAACTTAATGATGT